>NW_019396351.1:440519-470306 GCF_000591075.1 Eurytemora carolleeae | reverse complement strand
GTAGAATAATGTTTAGGTGTGGAGTCTCTACGTCCTGAGGGGAAGATGGTTGGATAAGAAGGATCTATAGTAGAATAATGTTTAGGTGTGGAGACTCTACGTCCTGAGTAGAAGATGGTTGAATAAGAAGGATCTACAGTAGAATAATGTTTAGGTGTGGAGTCTCTACGTCCTGAAGAGAAGATGGTTGGACAAGGTTGCGCAGTATCAGAAATAAATGGAGAGGTATCTATCATCTAGAGTTGGGCAAAAATCCGTTAATGAACGGATTTAACGGAAAACTACGCTAAGGAATAGAAGTTTTTTTTTCAAAATAATTAAATAATGGAAGTTTTGAAATTTAATGGAAAATTCCCCTGAATGATGGTGGTTTTAGAAATTCAACGGAAATGGAAGGTGATGCAGATGGAAAGAACCTGCGATCAAGAAACTACCAACAGACAATTTGACAAAATACCCCAAACTCAAAATAAATATCTATTTCACAGATTTGTATGACTAGACTTCCTTTCAGAAAACGGTACTATCCTGTTTTCTTTATATAACGACTAACGGTCTAAAAACGACCAAATAGCGACCGTAAGTCCTTTGGTTTGCGTTATTCAACGTCAATGAACCCGAACACTAATCAATAATTTTCTAATCTTTATATTTGTGCAATCTGATGGTGAAAATCTTTCATATTTCAAACTTTAACTAATTGATCCACATTTGTAGGTGATTATATCAATATAATCAAGCCGACTTTCGATTAAAATTTTTATTTTATATCAAGCGGTTAAACAGCATGAATACACATAAACAGAGAAGTCAAGAATAGCTAAATTTAAATAAAACAGTCGTCTTCATTGTACTGATATAATCGTCTACCTCTGTAGCAGAATTATTGAAGTTTAAAATATCTACGGTCTAAGGTCTAGGATTAAAAGTAAGAGATTGTATCAAGTGTTCAACTTGTGTACAGGAAGGATTATTACTGGCTGGTGGAGTATGGGAAGGAGGTAGAAAACTCTCCTGGGTTCCTCTACAGAGACCCGGAGCTCCGTTCTTAGAGGTTATAGCAAACCTGGAGGAACCTCGTCGTTGGAGACCCGGAGTTGGACGCATAGCAGGACGGGTTGCAGTGATTGGAGGAGGAGATTGGGGGACAGATACAATCGAGGTTTTAGATAATTCAAACAGGTTAGAATAACTTCTCAATTTCTTTACATTTATCATTAAAACTACGAAAGGAATTGAGTCTTTGCCACACAATCTAAGTTTCTAATCCCTATATCTTTTCAATCCAATGCCGCAGACAAAGGTTTACACAATCAGGTTGCGAAGATATAGGATTATAAAATTTGAGTTTGTGGCAAATATTCACTTTTTTCCCAAAATAACTTTGTTTGAAAAATTGTGTGTTCAGGTTTAAGCTTTTGGTTCATAAATTGGAGAAAAGGAGAGAAAATACAGCAGCTGTCACAGTTGACAGCAGTTATTTCAAGAAATGTAAATTCTAGCTGTTACAGCTCACAGCAGTTATTTCAAGAAATGTAAATTCTAGCTTTCACAGTTGACAGTAGTTATTTCAAGCAATATAAATTCTAGCTGTCACAGCTCACAGCAGTTATGTAAAGCAATGCAAATTCTAGCTTTCACAGTTGACAGTAGTTATTTCAAGCAATTTAAATTCTAGCTGTCACAGTTGACAGCAGTTATTTCAAGAAATGTAAATTCTAGCTGTCACAGTTCACAGCAGTTATTTACAGCACTATTAATTCTAGCTGTCACAGTTGACAGCAGTTATTTCAAGCAATGTAAATTCTAGCTGTTACAGTTGACAGTAGTTATTTCAAGCAATATAAATTCTAGCTGTCACAGCTCACAGCAGTTATGTAAAGCAATGCAAATTCTAGTTGTCACAGTTCACAGCAGTTATTTACAGCACTATTAATTCTAGCTGTCACAGTTGACAGCAGTTATTTCAAGCATTATAAATTCTAGCTGTCACAGATAACAGCAGTTATTTCAAGCATTCTAAATTCTAGCTGTTACAGTTGACAGCAGTTATTTTAATCAAACTGCCAAATAAAATGTTGAAATTAATCATTGAAATTAAGATTTATTTCTAATTCCTATAAAATTGCTGAAGGCTGTTAAGATCACTTTACTACTTTATTAAGAATCCCGAAATTGAATGAAAATATTAGAAATATAAAATAAAAGGCTTTATTTTAACAATTTTAACCGTTGCTCTGAAAGTTTTTAATCGCTTATAATTCTTTGCAGATTTTTCTGTCTATCTTAGTGCATTAAAAAATAAATGAAGAAGTGTTTTCCATTATTAAACTTCGACGGTTGCAAAGATATAGGAAGGGTTTGTGACAAAGTCTCAATTTCTTTCTTAGAATAGATTTCAATTTCAGAATAAAACAAAATCGCAATTTCCAATACGACATAAAAATCTCAATTCTGAAATCAAAAAACTCTTTTAGTTTTTTTTTGTATGAATCCAAACTGGTTTATTTGAACAACTTAATGTATTTTAGAACTTTACCACAAAACAAACAAAGTGTTCGATTAAGTTTGAAAGTTTTTAGTTAATTATTGACTCAAATATATAGAAAGTACATCTATTTTTACTTTTCTAGGTAAACTTTATTCTATTAATTTGTCGGCAGGGGTAAGATATTGGGGGCAGGGGGGAGGGGGGAGTAAGTATCAGTCACAAACCCGTTTTCATACAATCTTATATCTTGCAGAATAGGAACATTTTTCAGTTAAAATTTTTTTTAATCATGACGTCATCAATATGATTGACATTAATTTAAGCTGAAATGGTGTTTAAATTACCGAAAACTATAGTTTAAGACTTTTTAAAATATAAAATAGTTTTTAAAAATTCTGTCCAAAACCATGATAGCACTGCTAACCAAAAAAAAGTGTTTTCAATATTTATTTTTCTGCATTTTTTATTCATTTTAATTATCTTGCTGCATTTCCAACAGAGGTTCTGGGAACACATCTTTTTAAATTAAAGAGAATCTTTAACAAAAAGAAATGCATTTCACTACAATAGATTGATTAAATTTAAATCTTCATGACTTTTGTAGAGACATGAACGTTTAAATTTTAATACAAATATGATTTTAAATTGTTCTCTCTTCATAAGGAATAAGTATACGCTGATATATTTAATATTTACTAACCTAATGGGTTAAATCTCAATTTTCGACGAAAGTTTCGATTAAGGGAGATATCCCAATCTTTTATTTGTTACAAACTTCGTAGAATGCAATCAATGATATATCCGTATAATGATCAAAATTAGTTGTTAAAACTATAATGATGGTATTTCCCCTTGCATTGATTAATTTATGAACAAATTAGTTTTCAGTTTTCCATTATTTAATTTCTAAGAATAAAAATAGAAATTAATTTCCCTAATTGAAATACAACCTGTTATATTCCCCGCATATTCCAAACTAAAAAAGTTTGGGTTAAATTAATAAAAAATGTAGTTTAAAAATAACATACTTTTAAGCTTTTTATACATATTTTTTTAAGTTATTGGAAAGTTCAAAAGGAAGTTTTTTTTCAGATTGTGTACTGAATATATTTTTATGTGAGTTGATGGTTATGAGGTTGTCGTTTTGGATATCTGTTTTGGATATCTGTTTGGATATTTGTTTTGGATATCTGTTTTGGATATCTGTTTTGGATATCTGTTTTGAATATCTGTTTTGGATATCTGTTTTGGATATCTGTTTTGTTACTAATATACTAATATACTAATATACTAATATACTAATATACTAATATACTAATATACTAATATACTAATATACTAATATACTATACGAATATTGAATTTTAATCTGATATCTGAACAAAATGTGTATTATTGAACTCCTAATCTTTTATTACTAATACAGTTCAGGAAAGATTAAGTTTATCATATCTAAAGGCGGAGCTAGAATAGAATAAAGAATTAGTGAATAATCTAAACTGGAATTCTGGTTTTCATTTTCAGCGTCAGATACGTCAACCTCCATAGTTTTGTCTGTATCATCGGCTTCTGGTGTATCCGTATTCTCTTCAGAAGCTCCAATATCTTTTTCAGAAATTTTGTCATTTTGCCTATCATTCAGGTTCTCAAGAACATCATTAGAAACCTGCCCCGATAAATCTTCGATCTCTGAATCTTTTGAAACATTCCTGAGATTCTTTGAATTTTCCGAAGGGTTCATTAAATCATTGATTTGAGTTTCTCTAATAGGGATTTCAGAAACATTTTCCGGGATTTCCGGAATATCTAAATGATCGGTGTCGATCGGATCGTCTGAATTTTCCGCCTTGTTAACGACGGTTTGGTTTTGTTGTTCCATGTTCTGAAGATGAACAAGATCCTGTTCTCGTCCTGCCAGGAGCAGGATAATCTCCGATATCTCTAGCTTACTTGAAACCTTTTCATCTTCAATCTCCAGGTCCCAGGTATCCCCAGCTCTAAAAGCAAATACAAAGAAACCGTCTTTTTACCACAAATTTTGTATTCTAATTCCTATATCATTGCAACCTGACGACGTAAACCTATGATATTTTGACTATTTTATCAATTGCAGAATTCATAGTGCGAACAATTAAATATCTACAAAGCTAGATGTGAGAATTATAAAATAAGAGTTTAAGTACTCAGTTTATTTGATGATGGAACAAATATATAGAATAAAATAGGTCGAATTATGCTTAAATCATAAATTCTTCACTTAAGTAACCTTTAAACCTTCACAATCGAAATCAAAACTTTTAGTAAATAATGTTGAATCTTTAATTTCCATATTTTTTTTTCATAAAGTTGTTTAACAAATCTGGGTTCCTACCTTCGTCTGCGAGCAAGGACGATTATGTTGTTTTGCTCTGCTCTGGTGCTAATACTGTTCCAGTTCTCCGAGCTAATAAACACGATCAGCTGATGCGGAGCTTCCAGCAACCCAGAGACAATTCTCAAGATTACGTTCTCAGGTTTAAAATATATATTCGTCAGATCTGGGATATTGGCAATAATTTCCTCCAAGGGAGAATCTTGGTTAGCCTTGGAGGTATTTTTCCTAGATTAAGTTCATGATTTTTTTTTGGATAATTTTGGTCGCAGTTTCTCAACTTAAAGGGAGTGTTCACGAAAAATGAAAGGGGGTATAGGCTTAATGCGATAAAAAAGCGCTATTGATCGCTACTAATTTTAATTCTATCTGTTGCGTCTATAAGGAGAAAATTGTTAAAGACGTCTCATACCGAATAACTTAGCGCCCATACAAATTCAGAAAATTGCAACATACGACTTAGACCGTAAAAAAATCAATTTAATTCTGAAAGATAATCGATGACTATAGGTTGTAATATCTGAATGATTTGTTTGGAATTAAATTGATTTTTTTACGGTCTAAGTCGTATGTTGCAATTTTCTGAATTTGTATGGGCGCTAAGTTATTCGGTATGAGACGTCTTTAACAATTTTCTCCTTATAGATGCAACAGATAGAAGTAAGATTAGCAGCGATCATAAGCGCTTTTTTATCGCATTAAGCCTATACCCCCTTTCATTTTTCGCGAACACTCCCTTTAAAGGGACTGATCTCTCTTAAAGAATTGATTATTTTCAATTGTGGTTTCTTGTTACTTGCGAATCTCTTGTTACAGAAAAAATGGAGAAAATTGTGAGGATTAAACACTCTTTATATCAAGCTGCATAAAAATTACAATTAGATAAAGGCCCTGTTGTGAATCGGGCAAGCCCCTCTTTTTTTAAAATGTAGAGTCACTTAGATTTACAACAACAGTCTCTTTAAGGTATGAAGTATGCATCTCAGAAATTCCAGTCAGCTTTGAAAAATAATAAAGTCATTGTTTTAAATCATAAACATTTCCTTAGTTTTAATAAACAATATTTTTCTCCAGCTAGAGCATCACACTCTGCTTCTGGTAATTCGTAATCCAAGAAATCCTCATGTCGGAACTCCAGAACTAGTTCTTCAGTAAATAATATTCCTAAACATAAACATTTCAAAGGTTTCCCTTTGAAAGGGAGTGTTCGCGGAAAAGAAAAGGGTGGATTGGTTGATGCCTGTTGTTTAAATTATACTTGGAATCAGAACGAGGAATTTTCAGATTAACTTGGAAACAGTTTTTTTTTTCATTTTTCTCTACAGAAAGATCAGGTACAGGGGCGGAGCTAGATTTATTTTGGAACAAAAAATCCAGATTTACGAAGGCGAATTCTTTTTGACTTTCCTGTTTTGCACTAGGTTTTCTTTCCCTTTAGTGCTATTGAGAAGCTATTCTGAAATCTCAGGGGGGTGCGAAGGTCCTGCCGCCCCCCCTGTATCCGCCCAGTATCAGGTAGCATGAAATTTACTTCTACCAGAATATCAATAACTGCATAATTCAATCTTAAATATATCACAAACCTTCGTCTTGAAATATTTCTTTAATTCTGTTAAAAACGTTCAGATCCGTCCTGGCTCCGTGGTTGAGGAGAACCAGGACAAAACTCTGAAGTTCTCCCGGAGAACATTTTTCTGGATCCGTTCTTACTTTCTCCGGCTTTTTTTCACCATCTTCCAGATCTATACTCAGAAACTTTTTTACTGAAAATAGAAATACAAATATTCAGAAATAATTTGAATTTCTGAAGTAGTTAAACCAATCATTTTAGTTCAACCAACTTTCTCCACTCAAAAATGTCAACCTCTGAATTTCATTATTCCATTTTCTTTGCAACCCAATGTAGTAGACCTTAGATATTTCAAACTATGAATTCTGTTAGATAAAACATTAAAATTTGATGTACACCATTAGGTTGCAAAGATATAGGGATAATAAATTGCAGTTTGTTGCAAAGACTCAATTTCTTTGTTGTTGAATTTTAAATTGTTATAACAGAAATGGGCAGCGCTGAACTAAGAAAACACTCAATTATTTTGTTTTTTGTTTACAACTTACATGGCACTGCTTTCCTAAGTTCTATTGATTTCCTATATTCGGATCCTGCTGCAATTTTCCTCTCTCGTTCCATGTGTTCGGCAATCATCGTCTTTAATAAAGACGCGTTGGAGCCGTGCACTACAGCGACCGGTTCTCCTAGGACCAATCAATCAATTAAACAAAGAATAATTAATTCAATCTGATCCAGTTAACAAATATTTTATCAGCCACAGTACTTCTTGAATTGGACTGTTCATGAATTATGATAAAGGACAAATGATTTAGATTTTCCATCATCATTTTTTGTACGTCAATTGTCAGATAGAAACACAAGAATAGCTTAATAAGTTTTGCTAAGACGAAGGGTACCGTTGTGAATCGTAAACAACTAAAAGGAAAGGTAATAAATTACCTGAAGCAATGAATAACCAAGTTGGCATACAGTGCTCTCTAAACATCTGTAATGCTGGGATAGTATCTACCCTGGCCATAGCATAATTCAAGGAGTCATCTCCAACCTTGTACAGTACAGTACAGTACAGTACAGAACAGTACAGTACAGTACAGTACAGTACAGTACAGTACAGTACAGTACAGTACAGTACAGTACAGTACAGTACAGTACAGTACAGTACAGTATAATCCAGTACAGTGAAATACAGTACACTACAACATAATACAGTACAGTACAGTACAGTACAGTACAGTACAGTACAGTACAGTACAGTACAGTACAGTACAGTACAGTACAGTACAGTACAGTACAGTACAGTACAGTAAAGTACAGTACAATACAGTATAATCCAGTACAGTGAAATACAGTACACTACAACATAATACAGTACAGTACAGTAGAGTAGAGTACTGTACAGTACAGTACAATACAGTTCAGTGCAGTAAAATACAGTAAAGTAAAGTACAGTGCAGTAAAATACAGTAGAGTTCAGTACAAAACAGTAAAATTCAATTTTTTCATGTTAAAAAAAACATGAATAAATGAAAAATAAAGGAAAAGTATATTAAATATAAAAAAAACCATCTAATGAGAAGATGTCGATTTCCGATAACTACGTAAGAATATATTAGCAAAGTTAAAGTTAGAAAAAATAATGGAGAAATTAAACTTTATTCTTCATACCTCAAGTTTTATCTTTTTTAGAGAAGCAACCATTGCATTACATGGACCAGCCCATTCAGAGTAGATATCAACTACAGTTAATCCTCCCTAAACATAACATAGTCTAGTAAACTCAGAGTAGATATCTACTACAGTTAATCCATCCTTAAACATAACATAGTCTAGTCATCTCAGGGTAGATATATCAACTACAGTTAATCCTCCCTAAACATCACATAGTCTATAAGTAAACTCAGAGTATATATATCAACTACAGTTAATCCTCCCTAAACATAACATAGTCTAGTAAACTCAGAGTAGATATATAAACTACAGTTAATCCTCCCTAAACATGACATAGTCTAGTATCCCTATTCAACATAAGCAAAACATTTTTCAATTCAATCATGAATCGAAGCCATTTGAAATTTAATCAAGCCATCGCGCGCGGATCATTTAATTCTCTGTTTACAAGTGCACCTTCCTCTGAAGCATTGTGCTCCACTCCTTTTCATTTGTAAGCTGATGAATAACTATTTCATTCTCTCTTGTTTTGGTTCGTGAAATCATGCTTGCAAGAAAAATCTAAAAGCATTCAATGAATTGTTTTTTCTCTAAATTGTGCAAACAAACTTTCATTTTTTATCCCCCCTCATTTTTAAGATATTTATAATTCTGAAGTTTCTTTAACTGATGAATAATTAATTTCGAAAAAAGCCCAAATAAATTTCTTGTAGAACTTAATACATATTCTATACAGCTATGTTTGAAAAGTGTAGAATGCTATATTCCCTAATCAAATTTAAAATTGTTGTATGAAGGTGGATGCAGAGAATTAAACTAAACAGGGGATTCTCTAGATAAATTAAATTGTCCGGTTTAATTTAACTTTATTTCCTTAATTTCCATAAAGGGAGTGACCGAGGCGAGAAAATGATAATGAGCAGAGGCAACGTATTAACGTTTTCCTAAAGGATGTGACTGACGCAAGAAAATGGTGTTAAGCAGAGGCGAATAGTATTACTGTTTTTTTAAAGGAAGTGACCGACGCAAGAAAATGGTGTTAAGCAGATGCGTAGTATTACTGTTTCCTTAAAGGGAGTGACCGACGCAAGAAAATGGTGCACGCAGAGGCCTAGTATTATTGTTTCCTTTAATGAAGTGACCGACACAAGAAAAAAGTATTAAGCAGAGCTGAGGCCTAGTATTACTGTTTCCTTTAATGAAGTGACCAACACAAGAAAATAGTATTAAGCAGAGGCCTAGTATTACTGTTTCCTTTAATGAAGTGCCCGACACAAGAAAATAGTATTAAGCAGAGGCCTAGTGTCACTGTTTCCTTTAATGAAGTGACCAACACAAGAAAATAGTATTAAGCAGAGGCCTAGTGTCACTGTTTCCTTTAATGAAGTGACCGACACAAGAAAATGGTATTAAGCAGAGGCCTAGCGTCACTGTTTCCCCAAAGAGAGTGACCGACGCAAGAAAATGGTGTTAAGAGGAGGTGAATTTCCTGAAAGGGAGTGACTGACAGCAATAAAAATATTTCAGATCAATTTATTTTATCTATAGATACAATTTATAATTTCCTAACATGAGCCTTTATCAAAACTTTTTCTGCAAAGGTTGGATGACACATCACAATCTTCTGATTTTTTAATTTTTTCCATCTCTTAACATGCTTTTAAAATACTTAACTCTTAGTGTGGTTATACGCTTTAGTTTAAAAACACGTAAAATTATTTGCTCTTCTTATAGCTTTGTAGTATACTGTCATGTGAAACTGAAATCTCTTCTGCCCCACTACAAACTAGACTGAAGGAGAAAGTAAATTTAAATGCGACATGACTGGTACAACTTTGTGACCTTGTAAGGGTTCACCGACATAGGGTAAAACTACCCAGGGTCAAAATACACTGGGTCAAACGACAAACGGTCAAAAATGCGACAAAGGGTCAAATGGAAAAAAATATTTTATGTATTATTTCAGGGTTAGGCTAGGTTAAGACAATTTATGGGCCAAGCGCTGCGGCTAGGACAGGATAGGGGGCCCAGCGCTGAACAAAAAAAATAGTTCAAATTAACCAAAAATAGTCCAAATGAAATTTTGCCCGTTTGTCACACTTTTTGACCCTATATGTCGTTTTACCCTTTGTCGCGTTTTTCACCGTTTGTCGTTTGATCCTAGGTCGTTTTACCCTATGTCGTTTGATCCTATGGCATTTGACCCTATGTCGGTGAATCGAAATTTAAAACGTTTTTATTATTCTCAATAACTATAAAATGGGCCTTCACTGTCTTCTTGTGGCCCTTATAATAATGCATATTCATAATGCATATTCAGTGTTAAGGGGGCTTCTCTAGGCAGACACTACCTTAATTTCCTTAATAAATACCTATTACCCCCGAGGATATGCATTTTCAACCAAGGGAGGGGGATTAAAACTTAAAAATTGCAAATATCAGGAGAATCTAAATTCAAAACTTCTAGATGATTAAATTTTACGGGTATGAATGTTTGTATGCATTGTAATAGTAACCACCCCCCCTTCACCTTATTGAGATACTTAAATCCCTTTGATCTCCTCCCCCTCCCCCTCCGCCCAACGCCTCTTTTAATCAGCCATGCAATTTGTAATTTTACAAAATGTCGACAAAATTACGGAAAATTGTAAAAGTTTATCAGAAGGTGTTTTTAACATTATAGAACGTTTGTTTAAATGACAATTTAAAAATAAACCATTTTCATAATTGAATTCATTGAATGATTTGTAGTTTTCAGCAGAGAAAAATTTTTTAAACATTCCTAGTGATACAAAAAGTTTTCTTGATAATATGATCAGTTTTTAGAGATCCATGAAGACAGCTGTGCAATTTATGCATTAATATCGTGTTCCAGCTTACACACTCACTTTTTTGTAGCCCTAGAAATATTATACATTTTGAAACCGCAACGTTGTTGATTTCAGAAAAAGTTTAGAAATTCCGATTTTTTAACCGTAAATTTCAAAAGTGTGATATTATTGATACAATTTAATATTTTACGATTAATATTTTAACAATTTATATTATTGTAAAATTAAATTGTTGATAAAAAGATCAATGAGAAATATGTTTCACAGATATCTTACGGATCATGAGAGCTGAAAACTTTAGAATTGTTGATATCGAGATCAATGATTGATCTCCTCTTTTTATTAATCAGAATACTTATTCAATCTTACGTTTATATTAGGGAAATTGTCTAAACTGCAACCAATCAGATGCCAATTGTAGAAACTGAACAGCCAATCAGAAGCCGAGAAATTTAAAAATTTTGGTGCGTAATCAAAATAAGAATGGGTCATTATTGGTTCAGAGACAGCAGAGATATCCAAAAGAGGATTAAACAGAAAATCAAAAGTGTTGACAGTGGATACAGAGATTTAGCAATTTTTTTCGTCTACTATTAGAGACTTTAAGTGTAATTTCAAGTGACTGATCTTGCAAAGATGCCTATGCCTGATCAAGTATAAATCAGATATTCATGTTTTGTTTCTTTAAACTATTTAGTTTCTTTTGCGGTTTCTCTGCTTATAAGAATTAATGGAGAAATTTACAGAAAAAAACACTTTTCGAGTAAGAAAAAAACGGTATTTTCTTTATTTTCGATCATAGATTAAGGTTTGAAGAGTACGGTTGTAAAAAGAACATTGCCATTTCAGCATGAAAGGTCACTTGAAATTATGCAGACAATCCCTTTAACTTAATTAATCTAAAACCAACAAATAATTTTATAAGTTTAGACCTTTTCCATTTAATTTGTATGTATTTGCAATAGATATTGTAATAGCCCTAATTTATATGTTTATATTCCTATGCTCATTAATTTCTGAACAGACCTAACGGTCCATACTATTAAACTGTATTATGACCCAAAATATAGATCAGTTGGATATGAACTCTTCTTCAATTCCGGTCAGACGTGTTAATACTCGGTAGAGAGTAAAGAGTTCGAGAGCGAGTTGTATCTGGATTGATACCGACTATAGTATTGTTGGAGTAAGGCATTTTGTACATATTGACACTTTCAACTGATTTTCTAACAGTCGATAATTACCTAATGTATTCTTTTTTTCAGAAAAGTTTTACAATCCCGCAAGCACCTTATACTGTATTTGAGAACTTGTGTTCGTAGATTTTTAGAAAATGTCTTGTGAATTTTTACAGTGCACAGACCAGCGAACTTTTTACCATTACTTCTCAGACAAAGGTTTCATGAGTATTGTTGTGCTTTTCAAAGATCCAGTTGAAGTTAGGTAGATTTAAACAGAATATAAAATATCTGATGCTTGGTACCTTCCCTATAAAGGCCTTTTCCATAAGTGGAAACTTCCCCATCGGGTATTTTATCCAAATCGCAACTTCTTATGGGTGTTTTCTTAAGTGGCAACTTCCTAATAATATTTTTCCAACTTCCCAAGGGTAATTTCCCAAGTGGCAACTTCACAAGTGTGCAATTTTCCAAGTGGCACCTTCCCAATCCTGTCCTAGCCTCAGCGTTCGGCCCCCTAGCCTGCTATAGCCGCATAGCTCCGCTACCTTGCCCATCCTAGCCTTATCGCTCGGCCTCCATTCTAGCCTGCGGCGATTCAGTTGCTGATTGGGAAATGTACATTTGGGAAGTTGCCACTTGTATAATTGTCACTTTTAAAGTCGCCCTTTGGAAAATGCTTTTGGGAAATTTCACCAAAATACTCTACCTGGAGTTGACATAGTGTATTCCATTCATCCACATCATTTATCTCTTTTATGAAATTCTCCTTCTTCTTTGTCCCCATTTTTAACCGTGAAATATTTTTGCCTAAATCTGAAAAAATCAGTGGCCTTGATTCTCTAATCTCTATTTTTCATGAGCCACACTCATCTTAACATTTTATAGGGAGAAAATATAATTATTTGCAAATTACGAAACTTTGCGTGAATAAATGATTGTAAAATATAGACCGTATACTGCCAAGTGCCAATGTTGTAAAATACAGTCCGTATACTGCCAATGTTGTAGAATATAGTTCGAATACTGCCAATGTTGTAGAATACAGTCTGTATATACTGCCAATGTTGTAGAATACAGTCTGTATATACTGCCAATGTTGTAAAATACAGTTCGTATACTGCCAATGTTGTAGAATACAGTCCGTATACTGCCAATGTTGTAGAATACAGTCCGTATACTGCCAATGTTGTAGAGTACAGTCCGTTCACTGCCAATGTTGTAGAATACAGTCCGTATACTGCCAATGTTGTAGAATACAGTCCGTATACTGCCAATGTTGTAGAATACAGTCAGTATACTGCCAATGTTATAGAATACAGTCCGTATATTGCCAATGTTGTAGAATACAGTCCGTATACTGCCAATGTTGTAGAATACAGTCCGTATACTGCCAATGTTGTAGAATACAGTCCGTAAACTGCAAATGTTGTAGAATACAGTCTGTATATACTGCCAATGTTGTAGAATACAGTCCGTTCACTGCCAATGTTGTAGAATACAGTCCGTAAACTGCAAATGTTGTAGAATACAGTCTGTATATACTGCCAATGTTGTAGAATACAGTCCGTTCACTGCCAATGTTGTAGAATACAGTCCGTATACTGCCAATGTTGTTGAATACAGTCCGTACACTACAAATGTTATATCATGACTAAGGAATATTTTGATGAAGGAACAAAGCATTTATAAAACTTTATAAGAGGTTCCGTAAATTCAACATTTACAAGTAAACAATTCATAAAGTTATACAAATATAATGTTAGTGGAGAAAAAGAAACAAGAAATTCAATTGTGAGTATGGCCGCCGAAAATGAAGTTCTCTGAACTTTGCAGTTTGCAGTTTTACTGCAAACCATCACCACTTATTATACTATTTTATTTTTAGCAATGTTTGGAGGTTTAATAACAACTTAGTCAGAAACTTTGAAACGTTTTCATGGAAACATTCTCGGCAAAATACTTGAAATTGAAATCGATTATTATTATAATTTCTGAAGGGGTTCCATCAAAAACACGGTCTCAGACAAGAACTCCTGATTTGTTTAAACTATGTATTTAAGCACTACGTTGGAAAAAGGAATTCTGTTTCCTTTCGTCCTTTAAACTATTTATTCAGTACGTTTTACATCAGAACTCAGTTTCTACGTGCTATTAAAATCTTTCATCCGCGCGTTTTCTATCAAAAATGAGCTTCCAGACGCCCTATTAAATAATTGTGATAAAGAACGTTTTTAGTAAGAACTGTGCTTCCTGACGTGCTATTAAACTTAATATGTAGCACGTTTTAAATAAGAACTGTGCTTCCTGACGTCCTATCAAGCTAAATATTTAGCACGGTCTAAATAAGAGATCAGCTTCCTGATGCACCATTAAACTATGAATAGTTATTTACCACGTTTTAAAAAAGAACTCAGTTTCCTGACGTACCATAAAAATAGCAATTATCATTATAAAATCTAATTTTGATGTTAATTTTATGAATATTTTTCAATATCTTTAAATTCACGCAAATTGTTGAATTACTATTTATTCTACTTTTTACCATATTTTTCTTTGACTTACTGTATTATTATTAAATAACATCCCACTGCCAGGAAAACCTAGAACTGGGGTTACTACGGTAAATCAAGTTTACAAGGGTATAATATAATACAGGGGGAAGGCCGAAGGGGGGGGAAGGGAAAGAAGGAAGGGGAGGAGGGGAAGCGGAAGGAAGATGGAAGGGGGGCAATGTTTATTATTTTGTTGCGTGAATTAATCTGTAAATAAACAACTATACATTATTAGTATTATACCTGAGTTATAACATCAGAGAAAACTTTGTAAACTTGTTGTATATTAATATCTAATTATAATTTGTAATAATGCATTAATAAGTCTTATTGAATTCCTATAGGGACTAAAGGGTGTTGGTACCTCTTGTTCACAGTTTTGCTTCTGAAATAAATTTAAAGATTGGATCAGATTAACATATCTAAATTCTAAATATATTTTCCGTATTGCTTTCAGGGCGCTTCGCGCCCATCTTCTATTGCATTTGAACATTTTCTCTTTGAGCATATTGTAAAACAAAAACAAAAAAAGTTCGCGGATTTTATCAAAAACTCGTGAATTGTCCCAATTTAATAAAAATCGAATTCTTTTAAAAACAAAATTTAGAGCCCAATCGGTTCAGCCGTTTTGACGTTAATTGGATAAAAACAGAAAAGCGAAGTAAATATGTAAATACAATATATGTTCATTGTCTGACTGTTTGTATGTTTCCATAAAACGACTGGGCCAAAATATATTGTGAGACCTTTACAGAACCCGAGGGATAAAAGTAAAACTTTAAAAACAGTTTCGTTTACACAAAATACTTTTGAAATGAGATTTATATATTTTATTCAAAGTTCAAAACATTTTACTTTATAAGAATGTACGTACAATGTACATATAACTGAATTTTCTATTCAATATTGGGAAGGGTGTGTGTAAATAAACTGAAATTTTCCTTTTATCACAGGGGGGGGGGGATTTCTCTTCCCCCGACCACCACCCCCCACCCCAATTATGAATACAATCCAATTAGATTATCTTTTGGATAAAATTTGCTTATATGGAAGAATTATTGTCAATCTCTCCCAGACAAGCGGGGGAAGGCAGGCGGCCATGAGCCACCAGTATTTCCCCTTCCGTACCACCACATTTGACTCTTCCGGGCAAAACTTATTTTTTAAATGGTATATTTAGGGCCTTTAAAGTGTCATTTTAAAAAATCCAGCCGCGTCACACAAAAAAGCACACCTCAGACCATTTTTTTCAATTCTACTTAATATTTTGTGTGTTGAATTCTTAAACTGTTTTACAATGAATTTTTTTGACAAATTTGACTGAGCATTGCATCTTAAAATATCACAAAGTCTAATGATTATACAATTGCTGACTCATTATACTAAATCCATCTTAAAATCACTCATTAACCAACTTTGTGATATTTCAAGATGCAATACTCAGTCAAATTTGTCAAAAATCGATCTCTGTAACTCTCTTATCTCTGCGCTAGAGTTACACAAATAGAGTGCAGTAACTCTAGAGACAGTATATTTCAGTATTGAGTTACACAAATAGAGTGTAACTCTAGGGACAGATATATTTCAGTACTAGAGTTACACAAATACAGTGTACCTCTAGGGACAAGTGTATATCAAAATTAGAGTTACACACATAGAGTGTAACTCTAAAGACAGTATATTTCAATATTAGAGTTACACAAATAGAGTGTAACTGTAGGGACAGGTATATTTCCGTATTAGAGCTAGTTTTACAAATATAGTGTAACTCTAGGGACAGGTATATTTCAGTAATAGAGTTACACAAATACAGTGTAACTCTAGGGACAGATATATTTCAGTAATAGAGTTACACAAATAGATAGTAGATTTTAGTCCATGGATTATTAACTATACTTCTTGAAAATATTTTTTAAAACTTTTTGCGAACGTTTTTTCCATTAGAAACTTGGTCCCAGCAAATCAAACTTTTTTGACCTCTCATCACAATTTTATGTCGCTGCATAAGGTTTTTAGAGCCTAAAAAGGTCAATGTTTACAAAAATGTTTTTAATAAAAAAAGAAACAGTCTGTTCATGAGGCGTATCCCATTTATTTTAAGTTACCATGTTGGTTAATTACTTAGTTAGAGAAAAGAAAAGAACACGAAAAAACACGGTTTACGAAGGGACTTTTACGCCTTTCTTATAATAATCTTAAAGGGATTGCAGAAATAATTTCAAATGAACCTCCATTCATAGAGGGTGATGTCAAATTTATGGTACCCTTTAAAGCTTTGTTTAATCATCCATGTTTTTCTCTTTGAAAACAGATTATTTTAAACTGTGGTTTTTTTAAAAGTGACTAGCTATAGCGGATTTTGTTAAATGCATGATTGTACTCATAAATCATTCCAGCAATTCAGTAAGCTAAACTATTTTCTTGAATCAGAAATACTTGAAAAAGAAATACGTTTTTGGACGTCGGAAATACAGGGGCATTCATGTCATACAACTTCTAGATTCAGCTAGAGAGCCAGCTGGTTGTTTGCAGTAGTTTACGGAGGAAACAGGATGCATTGAATCCGTCATCTTGAACGGATACCATCTTCTCAAGAATAGGAATTATAACATTTGCATAAAAATGGACAGGGTAGGCGAAGTTTTTTGATTAGTTTAATCTTATCTTGGTTAATGTAGGTTTGGGGAGAGGTGGCTGTAAAGGAGGGGGAGAAGGGGGAATATGTAGGTTTGGGGAGAGGTGGCTGTAAAGGAGGGGGAGAAGGGAGAAGAGTCCCTTGAAAAATCTGCGAAAATGTTGCGGCGCAACTAGGAAGGAGTAACTTCTAAACCCTTTCATTCAAATTTTTAAGAATGGATTCTAAAGAACGATTGCCTCCGCTGCCACTGAATAACTCAAAGTTTAGCGAATCTATAGATTAGATTTTCTTTTAAAAACAATCAAAAAGGAGGGATTATAGTGTTCCCCTCCGGCCCCGGCCATTAAAGGTTTATTACTAAAAAGTTACCAAAAATACGAAAATAGGGTTATTTTTAAGAAAATTGCATAAGCCGCCATTATAGTGTAAATAACTAGTTTTAAAAACGACACGACTAAATCTTAGTTTTAATGAAAAAATATGGTTTTTGTAAATTATTTTTTTAATAGTAAATTTTATTCATTTTTATTTCTGCTGTAAAATGAAATTTAGTTTAGGTCATTATTTTCTTCTTCATTACTCCCGCCGTTTACCCGCGCTTGAACGAACCTCTTTACTTTACTTTGTGTTTCAGTTAGAGCTACAATTGTAGAGTGTGAATTAACGTTGACAAAACTACGAATTTTAAAAACTACTTCTTATTTTCTGTTTAAAAACGATGGTTTTCAAAAACAATGGTTTTGTTTATAGTTTTCTGTTAGTTATACGAGGTATGTTCAATAAGTTTTTGCGAATTTTTCTTTTAAGGTACTCCGTCACTTTCAAAGTCTTTTGTTTTTCCATTATATTTTGTTTATGGTCCTATCTGCAGACCCTGTAACTGAATAAAGCTTCAGAACTATATTTTTTTATTTCACAAGTTTCCCAAGATTAAATGAAAAAAGTGTGTGAACAGAAAATAAAGAACACATAAAATTGCACTTATTTTACTGTAAGACAATTGTAATTTAAGAATACAGCTGTACTGTACTGTACTGCCATCTATTGTACTAGAATCTATTTGCTCCCAACGGACTTTTTTCATCAAACTTTTGATTTTTATGTAATCTGCCTTTTCCCGGAGGTTGTTTAGCTCCGTTGTCACAGCACAGGAAGTTTTAAATATAAATCCGGGAAAAAGGACATTTGATGGAATGATCTTGACTTGTATAGAGAAAACTGCAGGCAAGGATAAGTCCCCAAGCTATTTTTATACATAATAAATATCAATTTCTTAGTCCTAAAACCCCTTATTTGAATGTATTGTTTATGAAAAGGTTGGAGTCAACCCACTCAACTTATAATTTTTAAACCAGGCTACGAACATTCCCGTGGCTCTACCGAGTTATCAATCAAAATTTAAGGCAACACGTTTTAGGGGTTCATGAGTTGTGATCAGACATGCAAACAACATGCAAACAAAAAGACAAACAGAATACTACTCTATATATGTATATTTATGTATATATATAACAGAATACTACTCTATATATGTATATTTATGTATATATATAACAGAATACTACTCTATATATGTATATTTATGTATATATATAACAGAATACTACTCTATATATGTATATTTATGTATATATATATAAAGATGTAATCTCTGTTTGCCTGTCTGTTTGTTTTTCCGATCATAACTTACCAAGTGCGGGTAAACTGTGGGAGCGACTATGAGTCCAGGGCAGCGCTGGATTTCCATGCTAGTATAATATATTAATAATTTGAGGAGTATTTTCTATTTCCGGATTTATATTTCGTGTCTGTTTCACTAAATCAGTTCTAGAAGGTATAATTCTACTAATATTCCACCACGCCTGATTACCCTGATTACAAGGGGATTTTGCTCGTCAAAGGAACTGATTACTCGCCTCAAATTGTAATTCTCTAATTCTTATATCTTTGCAATCTAACGTTCACCTTTCATATTTCAAATGTATGAACTATATTTTTACAGATAATCTAATTTTGAAATATCAAACGTGTACAGCAGATCAGGATGCAAAGATTAAGAGATCATTAAAATAGAGTTTGTTGCGAGTGTTCAATTCTTTCCTGTGAAAAACATCAACTTTTTAATATTTATCCCTTTATTTCTGACACTTATAGTTTAATAATTAAATGATATTTTTTTATTAGAAACAACAAATCGTTTACATTTAAGATTTATAAAATCCATTTAAGAAGAATTTAAAGGAGTTGGAACTGGTGTAAAACTGTCAAGAAAGATGCAAAAAACATGGGTCTAGGATTGCGATTAGGAGGGTTGGGATGGTTTAGATTCTCCGGATGGTTTGTCCGATGGTACTTCTCATTCCCAGGCTAGGTTTAGAACCAATTAACGAGGGGGAGACACTGAGCGTATATACAAGTATATATATGAGCTACTCAGTCACATACAGGACCTCAAACAGAAGGGACAGTAGGGTCGCACAGCTCTATCTATCTATTAACCTACCTTGAAACTTAAAAACTTCAAAAAGGTGATTTATTAACGATAATACGTCGTGATCAGGAGTTAGAGTTGAGGAGGGGGGGTGATTATTGATAAGCTATTGGCTTCCTTTGTTACTTGTTTTATTTGATCTATTCAAACTCCTTGTTTATCATTCCAATTATTTGAAAATATAAGTTTAGAAACCTAATGATATGATATTAACAGGAAGAACGGAAAGGTTTATTAAGCGAAATATGACATAAAAATAAAGTGCTTGAACAAACTAAAAGAAAATAAAACGATCAAAAAAAGGAGAAAAAGTGAGGAAGTGATTTTTGTGTTTAAATATTTTATTAACAGGAAGTAAAGGGAAATGTGAATGAGTAAAAATAAAAAGAGAAATTGTGTAAATATATGTGTTAGTATTATACCAGACCATGGATTGGATATTGTCAATGGATGATCCAAATGTCAAATGTTAATAATACCCATTAAACGGTTTTCTCACACATCCCTCATCAGTATACAATCATTCATCATTCACTCATCCTATATTCAGCATACAATCATTCATCATTCACTCATTCTACATTCAGTATACAATCATTCATCATTCACTCATCCTATATTCAGTATACAATCATTCATCATTCCCTCATGCTATATTCAGCATACAATCATTCAGCATTCACTCATTCTATATTCAGTAAAAAATCATTAATAATTCACTCATCCTACATTCAGTATACAATAATTCATCATTCACTCATTCTATATTCAGTATACAATCATTCATCGTTCACTCATCCTATATTCAGCATACAATCATTCATCATTCACTCATCCTATATTCAGCATACAATCATTCATCGTTCACTCATTCTATATTCAGTAAACAATAATTCATCATTCACTCAACCTATTTTCAGTATACAATCATTCATCATTCACTCATCCTATATTCAGTAAACAATCATTCATCATTCACTCATCCTATATTGAGCATAAAATCATTCATCATTCACTCATCCTATATTCAGTATACGATCATTCATCATGCACTCATGCTATATTCAACAAAAATAATTTATCATTCACTCATTCTACATTCAGTATACAATAATTCATCATTCACTCATCCCATATTCAGTATACAATCATTCATCATTCACTCATCCTATATTGAGCATAAAATCATTCATCATTCACTCAGTTATGCAATCACATATACACTCCACACAACACATATATACTCCACACAACACATATACACTCCACACAACACATATACACTCCATACTATACACATATACACTCCACACAACACATATACACTCCACACAACACATATATACTCCACACAACACATATACACTCCAGACTACACATATACACTCCACACAACACATATACACTCCACACACAACATATACACTCCACACAACACATATACATTCCAGACTACACATATACACTCCACACAACACATATATACTCCAGACTACACATATACACTCCACACAACACATATACACTCCAGACAACACATGTACACTCCAGACTACACAAATACACTCCAGACTACACATATATATTCCAGACTACAAATATATACTCCACACAACACATATACACTCCACATAACACATATACACTCCAGAATACACATATACACTCCAGACTTAACATATACACTCCAGACTACAAATATATACTCCACACAACACATATACACTCCACACAACACATATATACTCCACACAACACATATACACTACACACAATAGATATACACTCCACACAACACATATTAACTCCACACAACACATATACACTCCACACAACACATATACACTCCATACTATACATAAACACTCCACACAATACATATACACTCCACACAAGACATATAAACTCCACACAACACATATACATTCCAGACTACACATATACACTCCAGACTACACATATACACTCCACACTACACACATACATCCACACTACACATATACACTCCACACAACACAGATACACTCCACAACAATCATCCACAAACAGCATAAAGACATCACAAACAAACACTTTGTTTTCATACAAACACCCTATAATACCAGAGTTTGGGCAGGAAGATAAAGAGAAAATATGAAGAAGTGATGTCAGGATTAGGGATTAGTTTAATCCTACTTTACAGACATAAACACAAACAGGGTTCACTCTAAAACAGGGTTCACTCTAGAGCAGGGTTCACTCTAGAACAGGGTTATCTCTAGAGCAGGGTTCATTCTTGAGCAGGGTTCACTCTAGAACAGGGTTAACTCTAGAACAGGGTTCACTCTAGAAAAGAGTTCAGTATCTAACAATGTTTACTGTAGATCAGGGTTTACTCTAGAACAGAGTTTTTTTCTAGAACAGGATTCGCTCTAAACCAGGGTTCACTCTAGAACAGGGTTCACTCTAGAACAGAACTCAGTATAGAACAAGGTTCACTGTAGATCAGGGTTTACTCTAGAACAGAGTTCTTTCTAGAACAGGATTCACTCTAGAACAGGGTTCACTATAGAACAGGGTTCACTCTAGAACAGAGTTTGTTCAAGAACAGGATTCACTCTAGAACAGGGTTCACTATAGACAAGGGTTCACTCTAGAACAGGGTTCACTATAGAACAGGGTTCACTCTAGAGCAGGGTTCACTCTAGATCAGGGTTCACTCTAGAACAGGGTTCACTCTAGAACAGGGTTCACTCTAGAACAGGGTTCTCTCTAGAACAGGGTTCACTATAGAACAGAGTTCTTTCTAGAACAGGATTCACTCTAGAACAGGGTTCACTATAGAACAGGGTTCACTCTAGAACAGGGTTCACTCTAGAACAGGGTTCACTATAGAACAAGGTTCACTGTAGATCAGGGTTTACTCTAGAACAGAGTTCTTTCTAGAACAGGTTTCACTCTAGAACAGGGTTCACTATAGAACAGGGTTCACTCTAGAACAGAGTTTGTTCTAGAACAGGATTCACTCTAGAACAGGGTTTTCTATAGAACAGGGTTCATTCTAGAACAGGATTTATTCTAGAACAGGATTCACTCTAGAACAGGGTTCTCTATAGAACAGGGTTCACTAAAGAACAGGGTTCACTATAGAACAGGGTTCATATCCACAGTTTTATTAAAAAGATATTTTTCTACATTGAAGCTCACTTAAACCCTTGGCTTTAAGATACGAAGATATCCTATCTATATAAATACTCTCATTAACATACTTTAGATTCTAAACCATGGTCAATTGTACAAGAAGCTTTAGGGACTGAAATAAGCCTTTCATTTATAAATATATTTTTAATAATTCATTTCATTTCATATTTATTTAGACACTAGTTGGCAGTACTGAAGCAGGATGAGCTAAACCCAATTATCTGAATTGAATCCTTTAAACTAAAGGGTTTAAAACCGGATCAATAAGCCCTAGTTTCTTTGCTTGATGAGCCAAACCCTGTATTTTTAGCTCAAGATGTCTAAACTAGAACGTCTAGTTAAACTCTTTTTTTCACCATAGCTTCTCAAAAAAGTATTAAATCAACAGCGAAACCGTGCATTCGAAATATGCAGATGTTAAGAAGTGAAAAGTAAAGCACTTTAATCTCTGTATGAACGGGTGATAACAAACAAACAGTAATTAAACAACAGCTAACCCGTAGTTGGTCGGTTCAACCGAGAGCATGGAACTCCGGGTTCAGGTTATCCTAACTATTCTTCTACACCTGGTCTGCGTATCTACAGGATATAGAGATCAAGGTTTTCCAACCAGTAAGTAAATTTTACAAAATGACAACAAACTTTCAGAAAATATTTATTAATTAAATGGACGAAGCAAGATTAATAGAAGCATTTTTCACAGGGTAATTTTTCATTTTATTAAATTTAAACAGTTTGGCCGCATTTTTGGTTGGTTTGATCACATTTCTGCGACATTCTTCTAGTCTCATTGGAAGCACTAAATTCCTGGGCGCCTATGGGACGGATCATTATATGATGCCTATTTTAACAATATCTTTCAGAAAAAAACTGTAAAATTCTTTAAAATACATGAATTCTATGAAAGCTTCTTTTAAGATGAAAATCGGAGATTCGAAAATTCAATATTTTATAGAGTTTGTTCGTCTAACTCTCGCATATACACTAATAAACACTTTAAGCAAAGCTTGAGGAAATACTAAAGAAAACTATTCCTCACTTAGTTTCGCAAAAACGAATCTTGTAAATAGAAACATTTTTAACTAGTTTTAAAACGTTTGTTTCTTCTAATTGGACCAAATATTGGAAACTAAAGTTTTTAACAATTCATCTTATTTTCTTTAGGAACAAAACGTAAGATAACTCCTCACTGGAGGAAAAAATATTAAAAGGCTTTATTTTTTGTTTAGGATTCTCTTAAATTTTGAAGTAGAAAAATCATTATTTCTAAGAGATAATGTGGTAGATGAAGGAAGGTGGGCCGAAGAGGGGGCTTTCAGAAGTAATAAATCCCTTGCATAAATAAGTTTAATTAAGGTATAACCTGTTTCACCTGCTCGAATAGAACCAGTAACCCTGGGTGTAACCAGGTAGCAGTTGATCGGCCTTGTCCAGCTCATCTACCTGCCTGTATGTCCAGGCATAATCTTTCTAATGGCAGGTAATACAGCACACTGGTACAAACTGACCAGAACTAATGTTTTGTGAAACTAGGGATCAATCATTAATCTACAGATTAATTTAATTCCTCTTCGAAATCTCGTGATGGTCTTACCCTGCAAGGATAACTTTAATTGGTGGGTTTAACATTGATTATCAGAGCGCGTAACTTTTGAAGAGGATAGCGCTTAGCTTCAACAACTGAACTCGATATCCTCTGCACAAACATTTTAAACTAAGATTTAAGAGTTAAATTAGAGTTCATTGTTGCCCCTATAGTGTTCCAATAAAGTCTAAGATTGAACTATTCATGAGAAAATTAATCATCTGAGCGCTGAAGACACATATGTTTAAAGCGTAAGTATAAGTGACCCCATCCATGCAAAAATGACAATACCCGATTCACAATGGTACTCTAGAAACCTTTTTCTGATCATTAATCTTAGTTTTCCTTTGATATATCCATAAT
Source organism: Eurytemora carolleeae (assembly GCF_000591075.1). Taxonomy (NCBI): domain Eukaryota; kingdom Metazoa; phylum Arthropoda; class Copepoda; order Calanoida; family Temoridae; genus Eurytemora; species Eurytemora carolleeae. The sequence continues at coordinate 445,382 of NW_019396351.1, read as the reverse complement.
TTGATTATTTTTGGTGATGTGCAACTGCAGGCCGTATGACATAGTACAATTTTTATTTTGAGACTGTTGAGTCAAAGGCATTTTATAATGGCAATAATCAATTAAAGATTTTTTTAGCGAAAAATTGGATTTTTTCTGAAAAAAACTTGGAATTAAGATAACTTATATATAAAGATGTTGAGATGTATTAAACCAGCTCAAATGAAATCTTTGTGTATCTAGCTAAAAAAAGATATTGTATTACATTTACTAATAATCTATAAGGTAAAACAAAATCGTCTGCAGTTTGGAAAATCTAAACTTTATGATCACCACAGCTGCTACTTGGACTGAAATTTTAAATATTTTTTTCCAGCAAATATCTGCACAAAGACAATAAAAAAGGGATAGCAAGAGTAGCAGAGCCCTTTTTTCAATTTTTTTAAGGACTTTACATTAAAAGTCGGATAAATTTTCACATTTTATTCCAAAATATATTTATATATTGATAAATATATTTGTTAGTTGATAAATATATTTCTTTGTAGATAAATATATTTGTTTGTGGATAAATATATTTGTTATAGTTGATAAAAATATCTGTTTGTTGATAAGTTTATTTGTTTTTTGATAAATATATTTGTTTGTGGATAAATATATTCGTTATAGTTGATAAAAATATCTGTTTGTTGATAAGTTTATTTGTTTGTTGATAAATATATTTGTTTGTGGATAAATTTATATTTGTTTGTTGATAAAAATATTCATTTGTTGATAAATATGTTTGTTTGTGGATAAATATATTTGTTTTTTGATGAATATGTTTGTTGTTGAAATGTACATTTGTTTGTTGAAATATTTTTATACTAGATTGATTTATTTGTTTTTTGATGAATATATATTTTTGATAGATATTTTCTTTGCTGATACTAAGTTTATTTGTTGTGTTGTGTCTGTGGTGGTTGAGGTGTGTTCTATAAATTGATAAAACCTATTAAGAAGAAAATCATTAACTTTAAATCATTAATTTAATTAACCTTAAGTAAACACACGCACCTCTGACCCTTCAGTAAAAGTACATTCAACCTAATGTCTGACCGCGTCAACATTGTTGAGTGTCTGCTTTATTTACCCAATGTCCAGGCGTTACAGTACAAACTGGGACCGGAAAGGTTGACCCGGCTCGGAAATTAAAATGTACTACGGCTACCACTTCAAATTAAAACGCATAACAGTCCCTTTTTAACAAATCTAAAACAACTTCTACCTTCTCATGTCTTCTACTTGTTTTTGATAAAAAATGTTTTTCTACACATTATGTTACGAAATAATAAACAAAGGCGACAAAGAAGTCGTCATTTAATACCCATGTTTATTGGGACACCCTGTACGTGGCTGTGAATAATATATTTACTTATCTGTTTCATACAGATTTTTGTTTATTTTATTACTTTTCTCAAATAGTTAATGGTGCTTGAAACATAAGAAAAATAAGTTTTTAACGTTTTCTTAGTAGAATATATTTCCCCTGCTACATGGAAGATTGACTGTACAGTACACTGTTTAATGTACACTGAGCCTGAAACTTAAGACAGAGTATCGAAATGAAACCCAGTTTTGGAAACCTGGTTTCATGAATGGGGTCAGGCAGTTTTGTAGATGCAAATAGTTTTGTTAAGAAATATTGTTTTGTATATTTTTAAAAATTTAAATCGACGCAAAAGCATTGAAGTTCGGGAGTTTCGTTCTACGACTCTCTCTTAATTTTCCGGCTCTGCAGGGTAAAAATTTGGACAATTTAGTTTACAATAATGACTAAAATATAGCTCTGGAATAAAAAGAAAAATTACAAATTAAAGTTACTCCGTATCTTTGCTGGCAGGGTTGTATTATCAAGACTAAAACAAGTTTCACGGAAGTTATTACATTTTTGATCATTTAGAACTATTTCTGTGAGTAAAACCTGCAGTACTAAGCAGGAGTGTACACAGTTAACAGGGTGTTATAGAGATCAACAACTGCAGGTAAATATACTGTACAGATATGTACGCCGATTTATTAAAATAGATAGCATAGAAATTACACACGATCTTAGAGGATATAAGAAACTAATTTTTTATTTACATAAATAGTTGTAAACTGTAAAATTATTTATTTTTTATGTAATTGTAGTTTTGACATCAATTCGTTCCGGCAACGTACTGCAAACTGATAGAAAATATTTGAAACATTTTCAAACATTTTTTATTACATTTACAGATTATCTGGTTCATCAGTTATTCTTATTAAAATTAATTTTCAATTCGTTTGTCGAAAAATTTATTTCCATTTTCAGGTTTGCATATCCTGCTGTGATGAATCGTACTGCAACGAGGGTATACCCTGGACACCTGTACAAGCTGTGTACATAAAATCAGATGCAGATTCTATACTTAAAGCCAGCATATACAAATTGTTTGTACTATTAACAGTTGTAGTTCTAGTTATTGACGGATGGTGTAAGAGTTGATGTCGGAAAACTTTATTCATCTTTTTCTTCAAGAATATTGTATTAAATTTTTATCGTAGATTTTCTAGCATCTTCTTTTGTGCACTATTATAATTTTGTTTTAGAAGTCCAGCCCGAAAGATTTTAAAAAATATTTCAATCTTTTTAAAGTGATTTTATTAGAAATTCTCATCTTTCTTGAGTAAAACCAAAAAAAACCAAAGCGTTGTTCATTAAAACCAGCTGCTCACCAAATAAAATGATGAAATTAGTTAGGTTGCAGCAAGGTACTAATGCAAGGAAAGTTATTTCAGAGGTGCACGCATTTTTTGTACTACAGTGTACTGTCTTTGGGCGGAAAAGTAAACACAAGACGGATTCCACAGCCTGACATGGAATCCATTTTCACAAAAATAATCTATGAAATATTCTGGTCATAGGAAATTATTATGTGAATTATCAAAATTATCAAAATTAAATGCTTTAATCCTCCTCGGATACTAGACGAACACTGATGCATCTGTCTTGTTTACAAATTCCGCCCAGAGAGAACTGGTTTCAATATGTACGCAAAGTATACACAACCGCAATTAACTTTCCTTGCATTAGTACCTTGGGTTGCAGTACATTACAGGATGTCCTGATAAACATAGAATTTGTTTTAGATCGTTATTGATCTGCACGGCGTTGTCTCGAAAATACAATCGGAGCCAATAATTTAAATTTACATAGAAAACTGCTAGTCTTGGAATATTCAAAATGTTACCCTCCTTTTTAAAAATTAAGAAATTCAATTTTAATTTATCCTCTAAATATTAAATACCCGATATCTCGGTCAATTTTAAAAATAAAAAATAGGTAGACCACATTTTAGAAGTCCCATGATACCTGCAACTATTTTTGGATACAATTAGGCTATTAAAAACTATCTTAATTCAAAGATAGACCTTATTTAATTTTTCTCTTTCTTCCCATGTTTGGAAAACCTGTAAGTAAGAAAGATAAAAAACATTTGTAAAAAATAAAAATACAAAAATTGCGCTTTTTGTTTTAAAACATTATAAATGCGTTTACTTAACTTATTTGATATTATAAACGGAAATCTATGTAGAGTGTTAAATTTTAACATTTAAAATAAATTTAATTAGATACAATATGTCTCTGTCAAATAATGTCAAATTTATAATATTTAATCTGAAAAGCATAAATTACAATATTACAAAGGAAATTAGGAAAATTCAAGCGAAATAACTAGATATAAAAGGCATGTTCCGGGCGTATCATGTTCCGGGCTTATCATGTTCCGGGCTTATCATGTTCCGGGCGCATCATATTCCGGGCGTATAATGTTCCAGGCATATCATGTTCCGGTCTTTGCGTATCATGTTCCACGCGTATCATGTTCCGGGCGTATCATGTTCCAGGCTTATCCTGTTCTGGACTTATCATGTTCCGGGCTTATCATGTTCCGGGCGTATCATGTTCTGGGCGTATCATGTTCCGGGCGTATCATGTTCCGGGCTTTTCATGTTTCGGGCTTATCATGTTCTGGGCGTATCATGTTCAGGGCGTATCATGTTCCAGGCGTATCATGTTCCGGGCGTATCATGTTCCGGGTTATCATGTTCCAGGCTTATCCTGTTCTGGACTTATCATGTTCCGGGCTTATCATGTTCCGGGCGTATCATGTTCTGGGCGTATCATGTTCCGGGCTTATCATGTTCCGGGCTTATCATGTTCTGGGCGTATCATGTTCCGGGCTTATTATGTTCTGGGCTTATCATGTTCCGGGCGTATCATGTTCTGGGCGTATCATGTTCCAGGCTTATCATGTTCCGGGCGTATCATTTTCCGGGCGTTTCATGTTCCGGGCGTATCATGTTCCGGGCGTATCATGTTCTGGGCGTATCATGTTCTGGGTGTGTCATGTTCCGGGCGTATCATGTTCCGGGTGTAGCATGTTCCGGGCTTATCATGTTCTGGGTGTATCATGTTCCGGGGGTATCATTTTCCGGGCGTATCATGTTCCGGGCTCATCATGTTCCGGGCGTATCATGTTCCAGGCATATCATGTTCCAGGCTTATCATGTTCTGGGCTTATCATGTTCCGGGCTTATCATGTTCCGGGTGTATCATGTTCCAGACGTATCATGTTCCAGGCATATCATGTTCTGGGCTTATCATGTTCCCGGCGTATCATGTTGCGGGCGTATCATGTTCCGTGCGTATCATGTTCCCGGCGTATCATGTTGCGGGCGTATCGGAATAAAATCTGTCAAATTAAGATCTTTAAATAGAAAAATATATATACTAGAAATTCAAGGCGCTTCGCGCCCTTCTTTCTAGGCTTTTAGGGCGCTTCGCGCCCATCTTCTAAATTAATTGTGAACATGTTC
>NW_019396351.1:438042-440128 GCF_000591075.1 Eurytemora carolleeae | reverse complement strand
CCCCCTCCCTCCCAACACCCACAAATTTGATAAAAATGAAAACCACTAGCGCACAGAATAATAAGACAAACACTAAAAATTGATAGACTTTATTTATATATTTTCCCTGCTAGTCTCCAAACACATCACCCGGCAACTATATTTTTGGTTTCCAAACGTGTTGAGCGAAATGTATCCCGGTAATGTCGGTATAGTTTATATGTTCACGGGATGATAGTTTTATCCAGAAGTTTCTCACAACCAGTATTATATACTATTAATTAAACTAGATCTACAACTAGGCTTCAAACGAAACAAAATTTAAAGAAAAATCGAGAACAATCGAAACAAATCAAATTAAGTTATAAAACTTAAATTCTGCCTTTTTTGTCCCTTTTACTTTAAACGTTCAAAGCAAATAAAACAAGGTAAACAGGTAAATCTTTCAATTTTTTTTTGCTTTTTTTTTTTGGGGGGGGGGGTGCCTTGCAGCACATATATTTTAGATGTTACTATGTTTCAGAAATCTAGTGAACAAATAAATGGAAGTAACATCTTTTTATTTCATTCTCTTAAATTTAAATTGTTAAAACCAGGCACGTAACTTGAAAGGGAGGAGAGGGGGGCATCACGGGAAAAAATATAACGATATGGGGTCAAAATAAAATAGAAATAAAAAATAAATGTTATATAAGAAAAGATGAAATGTGCAAAATTTTCCTAAATTTAAATTAGAGTAATTTGAAAAACTAATTTTAATTTTTAATAAACTTTATAATTTTTAAAATGTCATTTAACCATGGAAAATAATTCCTTTAAAAAGTATTTGCGCAAAATATTATATTTCAACTAGTTTGTATCTATATCTCAAGAATGAAAAAATGTATGGGTTGTTAAGGACATTTTTAGTTAGTTTTGTTTCCGGGCGTATCATGTTCCAGGNGATGGGGAGGGGAGACCTAATCATTTTATAATTCAGCTTTTAGTAATCAGTACACTACACTCAAGGAGAATGGACTATACTATAGATAGATAGATAATCATAGGACGTATAATTGAGGTAGATGAACAGATAGATATATATGTGGATATATTTAAATAGACAGAAAAATAGACAGATATACTTGTGAATGTATCCAAAAAGAAAAATGTCCAATAACAAAACACCCAAAACAAAACACCCAAAAACAAAACGTCCTAAGTTACAAAATGTCCAAAGCAACAAAATGCCCAAATAACAAAATGTCCAAAGTCACAAAATGTCCAAACTTACAAAATATCCAAAGTTACAAAATATCCAAAGCTACAAAATATCTAAAATTACAAAATATCCAAAGTTACAAATTAAATGTCCAATAAAAAATGTCCAAAGTTACAGAATGTCCAAAATTTCAAAATGTTCAAAATTTTTTTTAAATGTTAAAATAATAAAATGTTTAATTACAACTTAAAAACTAGTATTTTAGTAAGGAATATTAAAAGGCAGCTATGAAAAGTTGCATCAATGTTCAAGACCTTGCCAATAATGTTATAGACCAGGTCAAATGAACATAAAGTTCAAAAGAACAAAAAAGTTGGAACTTTGGATATTTTATAACCTTGGACATTTTGTAATTTTGGACATTTTGTAATTTTAGACATTTTGTAACTTTGGAAATTTTGGAAATCTGGGCTTTTTGTTATCTTGGGTGTTTTATTATTTGGGTGTTTTGGTTTTGGACGATTTGTAACATTGGGCGTTTTGTTTTTGGATGTTATGTTTTGGGTGTTTTGATATTGGACATTTTGTTTTTGGGCGTTTTGTATCCACTCCTGTGAATGTATCTAAATAGACAGATATATGTGAATATATTTAAAAAGACAGAATATATAAAGGACCAATATTATATCGTATTATAACTAAAATATGTTCAGAAATAAAAAGATGGATAGATAGATAGATAAGCACAATCTCCGAAGATAGATACTCGGCTATCTGAGTGCATGATAGAAGCCCATATCTATAGTTCCCGTAGTTAAACTCTAGTCAATATTCAACCAATAAACTAGAACTCAATATCTACAATACTATACTTTAACAAATTGAGAAAGAAGGTAGGGGGGGGGG
>NW_019396351.1:335713-437292 GCF_000591075.1 Eurytemora carolleeae | reverse complement strand
TTTAATAAATCAGAATAATTCAGTGCATTCACTGGTAGAGAAAATACAGCTGTGCAATAAATTTGTACAATAATTTATTTCAGTGTAAAATAACATAAAAACGACTTTGACCTTTCCAAGAGGGTTGGCGAGGTCGTCATTGCTCCTATACATCAACCTCTCAGGACGCAGAGAGATGAAGTATGAAGGGGGGGGAGGGGGAGAGAGGAAACGCCCACTCAGCCTCTACCGGAGATTCTAAATAATAGAATAATATTAACGACGATTGGCCATGTACTTTATAGTAAACCCTGAAACTATAGAAAACATCAAGAATAGAAAATGTAATCTTGTAATATCGATTTATGTGAAATGGGCTTTAATTAGTGTATTATATACCTGAATATTAATTCTGATTTACCAAGCAGCAGACTTTTGTCAACTGAGACCTAAATCTGGCTCAGAGCATACTGCAGTACAGTGTACAGTGCATACAGTACATGTTTATTTTAGTAATCAGGTTTCTGTATATTCATCCTTCTCCAGGGTTCTACTAATACAGGAAGGGGGCCGAAATATTTGGTTCAATTTCTTCTATGTATGTACAGCTTGTACAACACTAGACCCGCTCTATCTTATGATGTTTGCATTTGTTACAAAACTCAAATCCTGTCTGGTTAGGCAATTTCCTTCATTCATTAGTTTTGGTCCGTGTCAATGGAAATCCAGGATGGCGTTCTAATATTTAAAAAAACTGTCCCTCTTTTTTCTTAGAATAAGTTTCGAGACGCATTAAGTTTTCTTCCAGCAACTGTATTAATAAAGTTTTCTGATGAAGTAATTAAAGGGGTTCAATCTCATCATGTTGGTTTATCTTGACTCTTTCAAGGACTAATTTCTCCAATCGAGGTATCCATAATCCTAGGGATTTCTGGATCCACATTTCACTCCCAAGGGTAAGGCGTGTGTAAAAGCTTCACCTTGGATCCCAGCACTCTTAAAATCCCTTTATAATCCCTCTCTCTGGATATCAGTCAGGTTTACTAATAAATAGAGTTTGATTTAGACTTTTATAATGTATATGTAAATGTATAAGTCAATCTTAGTAAAATCTGCTTTTTATTAGATTCTGAAGAACTGTTGTTCAGCTTCTCTTATTCAGGATCTCTCTGAGAAGCTTCCTCAACTTCAAAGATCTTGTTCAGCTGTTCCGGATCAAAATCTATCTGAGCAGCTTCCTTGAACTCAAATATCTCTTTCAGTTGCTCTGGTTCATTTGCTCCTTCTACTGCAATTCTAGCTGCTACTTTAGCTGCTCCCAGAGTCTCCACTACTTTAGCTGCTCATACAATCTGAGATGCTTCTACTGCATTCTCAGCAGCTTCCTTTGCTTCCGGAGCTGCTCCCAGAGTCTCTGCTACTTTGGCTGCTCCCACAATCTGAGATGCTCCTACTACGTTCTCAGCTGCTTCCTTTGCTGGACTTGCAACAGGTCTGTAAAGAGATGCTCTACAAATGATATATCTGGTCCTAGTTGGACTAGCTGGTATGGTTACTATCGGGTCAGTAGGAGAAACCAGTGGAGATAAATCCCTTGGTGATGCTGAGGATTCTGAGGATGCATATCCAGGTATAATGATGGGGGAGGAGGCTAGAAACCTCCTTTTTTCTCTGACAGGCATATGTAAGATACATCCATATGATATCATGTAAAAGTGCACGCCCCCAGGCCTTTGTTGTACAATCGGAGGGTTTTCTTGACGTCTGTACTATTCAAAGTTCCTGGGTGCACTGTCCAATCTCCAGGTTATATATTCTGCCATTATTCAAAGGGGCAAGAAGTTTAGTATAAGTAACCATGCTTTAAATACTACACTGATTAATATCTTGTTATTTGTATTTGTATTTGATTTTATTTTCTAATTGTAAAGAGTTCAAAGGTATGTGTAGGTTTGAATATAAAACCAACATAGGATAATAGTCCTGGGTTTAAGAGATAAGACATCCCCATATACAAACATTGACATACATATTGATATACAGTTCTCTTGGAACCTTAAAATATGATGAACCCTCAGCAGTTTTCGATCTGAGAACCCATAGTTTAATAGATAGCCTGGAACCACAGATATGATGAACCCTCAGTTTATCAGATAGTCTGGAACCAAAGATATGATGAACCCTTACTTCATCAGCTACTCTGGTGTGGTAAATGCCCTACTCCATAAGAGTTTCTCAAACCTGTATCTATCAGGGTACAACTCAGTTTCACTTTACTATCAATAATAAAACCCGGACATGTTCTTGTGAACTATCAATGCCAAACCAATGGACGCAATATCGTCAGCTATGGTTTTCTACACGGACACTAGCTGGTAAAATATCAATGCCAAACCAATGGGCACGATCTCGCAAGCTATCGATGTCAAAACGGACACTAGCTTGTAAACTATCAATGCCAAACCAATTGGCATGATCTTTTCAGCTATCAATGTCAACCGGAAACTAGCTTGTAAACTATCAATGGCAAACCAATTGGCACAATCTTAACTTGTCAGCTTTCGATGTCAACCGGACACTAGCTTGTAAACTATCAATGCCAAACCAATGGGCACGATCCTCAACTCACTTGTTTAAAACAAGAAATGATTATTGATTACTCTCTCGCAGTAATCAAAGCGGAGTAACTATATCAACTAACTATATTTGGGGGTTTATATGTTACAATTTAATGTTAATCGATGTAATTACAAGTTTTATGTCTATATATATAAATATATATATATATATATATATAGGGGGTATCAGGGGATATGCAGTATTCTGACCGTATATATAGGGGGTTTAAGGGGATATGCAGTATTCTAACCGTATATATAAGGGGTTTAAGGGGATATGCAGTATTCTGACCGTATATATAGGGGGTTTAAGGGGATATGCAGTATTCTGACCGTATATATAGGGGGTTTAAGGGGATATGCAGNCCCCCCCTCCTTCCTTCGTACCCTTCCCCAGTGTACCTTTCAGTTCCTCACTTCTCTCTAGTTGAACCCAGTAAGATATTTTGTTGGTTCTGGGAACTGGATTTTCTAAATCCCAAGATGACAATGTTAAATTCATTTTGATTGTTTAAATAAAAGATTTAATTAAATAAATTCAATGTTTACTGTAACCCCACCCAAACCTCGGTACACTTGTTTTTGGTGGTATTATTGGACTATTTTCTCATTATATTGATTTCTCCATTTGAAAAAATCAAACCCCCTCCCATAGCCCCCCCCCTTCCCACTCCTGTCTTACATTTATTTATATAGATTTATTGCTTTACCAAGTTTCAAAAATATATATGTAAACCTTTTAAAGATCTTTATACTTATCCTCAGTGTTTCTTGATAAAAATGACCAATATATGAGTTAACAATATACATCCCTGTTTAGATACGTTTCATCATGACTTTGATTTTAAAGTAAAGTTGACTGATTTAGACATTACACCGTGCACACTGCACACTGTTCACTGCACACTGCACAGGTCTTTTAGACTTGCTTTAATGTTTTCTCACAGAATCTACTATTCATTCATCTAGTGTATTCTACTATTCTTTAATCTAGTGTATTCTACTANATTCATTAATCTAGCGGATTCTACTATTCAATAATCTAGTGGATTATACTATTCAGTATCTAGTAAAATCTATAATTCATTTATCTATTGGATTTAATTGACTTATTGAACAGTCGTCACCCTTTCGATTCATATATAGTTATCGTACAAAACATTGTGATATAAACTATGACGTCATTGTATGCTTACATTAATCTAATAATAGAGAAATGCATAAAAATCCCTAGATACAATTTCCATTAGAAGAGGAGATGAAACCTATTAAGTCATTAGTATCCTTTTCCATAGAGATTTAGCTAGAATCAAGGAGCGATTTTTAACAAAAGAATGGAGGAATGGAGACGCCGGAGTTGGGGTTTTTAAATTCAAAATCTATGTATATTTACTTTGCTTGTCCGTTTGTATCTAATAAATGTCAAAAAGACTGAATCGATCGGGCCCAAATTTTTTGTGGGACCTTACGTGACCCCAGGGAAGGTTTATGGAAGATCAACATTTCAAAATTAGCCTCCAACAAAATGTGATATCCTTAAATTTTGAAAATTGAAATTATGCATTTTGTTAAAAAAATTAAAAGATATTTAAGCCCAATTTAGCAAAGAAAGGAAAATGTGCGTAACACACCTGTAATTCGTCCGGACCACACATATATTTCGTTCGGAAATGATGTTTTCTTATTTTACTCCTAAACTGCAACTTTTAGGTGAGCGCTGGGATTATTAAAATCTACAACTAAAAATTGACATTTTTTTAGTAGGGAACATAACAATTGGTTTTAATTTTCTTGAGGGTTTGTGAAACAAAGATTTGCATGAATTGTATTATGCCTACTATACATACCTTCAAAAGATTATCTTCTCTAAACAAAAAACAGGATTAAATAGTTTAAACCATTATAAACAACATGACGTGGCTTAAAATTCTAATGTAATAATTTAGAGCTCTTTAAAAAGTTTGTAAACAATGCTGAACAAAAGTGAAGTGGTCAGAAGAAATAATGGTCAGTTGTGACGTAATTTGTGGTCGAACGAAGTTATGCCTTCCCTCCCTCACAATACAGTAAACATGGATGGTAACAAATTTAGATAACATTGATTGCTAACATCTCAATTTTCCAAGAGAAGATTATACCAAACAACTTATCTTAAATAAGGGATTATATATATATATACATATGATAGCACGCAGAGCAGGGTTGTTCCTTTCCTCCAAATAGATTATCAAGTACAATAGCTGGCAACAGATAAATGGATCAATTATACACGACGTCACAAGTGTCAAATATAACAAAGAAGACGAAATTTTCTCACATTATTTGACATGTTTTTCAAGATTAAATAAAAAAGTGAAAAAACAGAAAATAAAGAACGCATAAAATTGCACTTTTTTCACTGTAAGATAAGCTCTTTATTTTAAAATTATCACTATTATTAATAATTGTGTCGGACACAAAAACTGTTGACACTTGTGATGTAAGAATACAGCTGTACTGAGAGTGCACAAATACTAAGTTGCCATCTATTGTAATTAACAATCTATTTGCTTTCCCCTAGTAGTAGTTTCTAGTTCATCTCTTTCATCGATAAAAAAAAAATATCACACGAAAAATCTGATTATTTTATAAAGAAACGAAAACTTTTTTAACAAAAGTTTATCAATATTTACATATTTACAAATATTTTATGTTTTAAAAATATTCACAGAGAGAATTGCTAATATGTTCTTTGCACTAAGAATGTATTTTAAATTAAAGTCTGCTTAATCTTCCTAGACCAATAAACTGTTCCTTGATTTACATTCCTTGACTGCTTCATTAAATCCTTGACACAAGGTTAGATCGGATTGACCCTGCGCGCACTTGATGAATTCCTTGATCTCGAAAGCACAAGGTCCTGTGGGTTCTGCTGGGGGAGCAGGGGCGGCAGCGGCGGGGGCTTGAGGTGCAGCAGCGGGTGCAGGAGCTGATGAGCTACCACCGGAAAACATGCTGGTCATTCCAGCCCCGACCACGTGACCAACAGCTGATCCAACTGCTACTCCTCCAGCTGTAGCGGCCATCTGTAAAATAAAACAAATATTGGTAATAGTTTTAAATGTTTAAACTAAAATATATTTATGATAAATATTATTCATGATCTCGTACACAGCAAGATAATATATGTCATATGATTCTGCAAATATTGACAATGATGTATGTATATGCATTATTGTAGATGGCACAACGTACATTGTTAATATTACAATGTATATATTGTACATTTAGTAAATATATCAGTCTGAAAATATTTATTTTTTTGCGTACTTTTTAAACTTAAGATTTATTCATCTTTAGCTTTTTTGGCCAGCTCAATTATCTGATGCAATATCTGGAGACTTTAGATCATATAGTGCATCATGTTCGTCTTTTTCATTTGATGCATCATGTTCGTCTTTTTCATCTGACGCAATAGGTTGACAAATGAATTTAAACTGTATCATCTCAATCAAACGCAAATATTATTTCTTGTTTAACCACAAATTATAAGTTTATGCAATACTCAATAAAAACTTTAGCTTAACATAAACATTTTTAAACAAAAACTTGATATCCCTAAATATATATATAGGGGACCCAATATTAACAATATTAATCAAAATGAATTTTAATTGTCCGAATTTTAACTTGTTAAATTTATTTATTTTACGTTTTATTTATTAAAAGCTAAATATATCTCATAGAAAGCAAATCATTATTTCATTAATTTAATATTGAAAATAAAAGGGGTGGCTTCAGTAAAAAACACCCATAGTTACAGGGATACCCAGAAAATATGATAGATTTAAATGACGGCTCTTAAATGTAACATTCAGGGGCGCTTAAAGGGATTTGTCAGAGAGGGGTGGGTGGGGGACATGGTTTTCACTCTTCCAGGGGGTGGGGATTAGCCTCAATATCCCCTACCCTTTATCAGTGTATATACGCTTCTGGTAACATTATAAAGGTGAGGTGAACAAATATATAATTAAACTTGCCGGCCAGGAAACATCCAGTGTGGGTAAAACCCGGTATGTTTTTTATTGTATTTGAATATGTGCAGTACCTGTGCCATAAGACCAGGCTGCTGAGGAGCTGCTGCCATGGGAGCTACAGCAGCAGGCGCTGCTGCTACAGGAGCTACTGCAGAAGGGGCAGGAGCAGGTGCAGGAGCCGCTGCGGGTTTAGGAGCTGAAGCATGAGCGGCTGGGGGAGGAGAAGCAGCACGTCCTCGTCTTGGCATTTTGTAGTTCAGTTTAGAATTTGTTGTGTGTGTGTTGATTTCAAGATGTCTGAAATAGAACTGGATTAACCAGGGCTTCAAGGTAGAAAGCAGATTCAAGGCAGAATAGTTGTATAACAAGTTATCTTGTATATCTGCTTTTCTCGAATATTCTAGACTCTCTAGACATTGTCAAAGTACACGAAAGAGAAGACGACATTCATAGTCACATTCAAATAACGGTCAAAAAATCATATCCTTTATCTATTGAAAATACAATCTAAAAATAAATTTTACTTTTATAATCATCTGTTGAATTTACAATTTTTTGTTGAATTTACAAAGATTATTTTATTATTTTATTAATTTAACTTTCTCCTCAATCATTCGCGAAAAAAAACTGATACATGTAACTATACATATGTTATTTATGTATGTTGTTATTATGTAGATATCTCAGTTCTAACACAGAAAACGACATCACTAAGCTTTCTATTAAAAAACTAAATCACGGGACAATGTTTCAACATGTTCTTTATGCCTATATTTAATTGTAAATAACCTTACATGTAACAAAATAGTTTAAATCTACCTTATGAGATTAAATTTCAGGCATTGTTTAGCTATACTAACTTGAAATTCGAAGTTTTACTCTTACTATTTCGCGGATTTTTCAAAATCATTTTTTTTAAACAATTAGATTTAATCAAAGAAAAACTAACGTTTTCTTATGTGGAAACTTGAATTTAAAGTTTATTTATAGTTTAGATAAATTATATTTGAGCAAATCCGGTAAATAGAGTTTTGTTTTAAAATATATATTAATGATACATATATAATATTAAAGATAGAATAATTTAACAAAATATATAAAAACCTTTTAACACATTTATATTATGCATAAATGCTGAAATAGCTCTTGACTATTCAAAAAGTATGTGTTTATTGTAAATCTAGATACATTATTTAGAAAAACAATTTTTCAAGAAAAAAATAATAATATTTTTCGCTAGGTTGAATTGTCCGCTATTACTGCCTCTGAACTATTCACATAATTCTAGAAAATAAAGGATTTAGAAAACGAATGATATGATTTGATCTTTAGAAAATAATGAAGAGAGATGTTTGTTTGCAAAAGTAGATTAATACATATTTAAAGAAAACAGAAATGTTGGAATTTTTGACGATATTTTCATTTTTTTTAGCTAAGCAAAACAATTTTATAACTCGATGCATTATGATAAAGAAAACATGATATTTTATGGAGACCAATATTTGATGTTTTACTGCGCAAGTAATTTAAGAAAATACATTTTTCCGTCACAAGAGTTTTGACCCTCCATGCAAAGACGGCATGATGTCTGCTTCACAAGGTTATACCCTTGAAATCGATATAAGATCAATAATTTGAAAGATGTGGAATTTGTTCCTAGTTTAAAGTATTTAATTTAGATAGTTTTCCTGCAATACAAAAGTAAATTTGGGAAAGAAACAGCAATAGAAAATAATCGAGTTTCAACATTTTAAACAATAACATTTAATTTATATTTGATCAGACAAAGCTTTCACCGTTTGTCGTTTTACCCTCGATCGTTTTACCCTATGTCGTTTGACCCTATGGCATTTGACCATAGGTCGTTTGACCCATGTCGGTGAATCCTTTGAAGGGTATCGTTATGAATCGGGCATTGCCTTATTTTCATGGATAGTTACTTTAAATTATGTTTACTGTCTCTTTAAGTTATAATTTTTCAAAAACGTTAAGGTAAAACTTATGACCTCCATGAGTACATCCAAGACGGTGTTGATGGGAACAATATTCTTCTCGACACCTCGCTTCGCCAGCTCCCTCATTACCTTCAACCATTAAGTATGGTTTCAAAACAATTGTCCCGAAATTGATAAAAACGATATTTTTTTATTCAAAGGCGTCATTTAATTTAGTCAAAAAAAAACGTAATTACTTTTTTTTCTGATGCAGTTGACAAAATGAGCAAAGATTATATTTACCAAAAAAATTGTTTTCAGTCCCCTGACTCACTCTATTTATTTTCAGTCCCCTGACTCACTCTATTTATTTTCAGTCCCCTGACTCACTCTATTTATTTTCAGTCCCCTGACTCACTCTATTTATTTTACAGGGCCGGGTCAAAGAGGAACATCATTCACAAGAATCGGAAGAAAAGTTCAAACTTTTGTTCAAAACGGCGCTAATATACAACGCGCTACATTTCTATATTTTCTTTGACAACTTCAAAATTGAGAGATCCCTTCATTTCGTTATCCCTAAGTCAGAAATTTTGTGTTGAACAGGGTGTCCCAAAAAACATGGGAATTGATTGACGAATTCGATATCGTCTTTGTTATGAATTAGCATTGTAATACCTAATTTCAAAAGCCATAATATGATGAAGATGAAGATGAACAGTGAAGACGGACAAGCTTACTCTGTTTGTATACTGCAATTTTCTTGTTTTACTAAGTACAACCGTATGCAGTCAAAACATAAACAAACAAAATGTGATCATAGCAGACAAAACTCTTACAGATTACACCTTTCTCAGTAGGTATCACTATACTTAATTAAAGAATTATTTGAAAAGACAATATCGAATTCGTCACTGAATTCCCATGTTTATTTGGACACCCTGTACATCTCGCAATCAAGCATTGACCGAAAATATATTAATCCTAAAATTCAAACTTCTTGTTAAAAATTTCGTTATCCCTAAGTCAGAAATTTTGTGTTGTAAATCTTGCAATCAAGCATTGATCTCCGTCTTAAGAAGACTTACGGATTAATTTAAATCCTCTTTAAGATATCTCGTGCTGTTCAACCCTCCAGAGAAACTGAAAATGTATAAGTCCTCAAATTTAAAAGTGCTCGCATTGAAAATCGAGATCAAGCGTTTAAGATTAACGATACTCCACAGGGCACAGGGGAGGGTAAGATCACCAGGGGTCAGCAGCACAAGATGGAGATGCTTGATCTCGAGATTCACAACTCACTAAGGTTGTGAGATCAAGTAGTATTTGTGTTTTAATATAATTTACCAGTTTAATTTCATCCTGATCCAGTTCCTCACCAGTAACAAGGGATAGACTCTAAACAAACATAAATATGGTGTTAGGTATTTCCCCAAAGGCATTTTCCCAAGGGCGACTTCCCAGTTAACAGCTTCCCAAGCGGGAACTTCCCCCCCCCCTCATTGCCGCAGGCTGCAATGGGTGGGGGCCGAGCACTGTGGCTAGAACAGGCTAAGGGACCGAGCGCTGTTACAGCTTGGGAAATTTCACATTTTGGAAGTTGCCACTTGTGAAAATATCCTTGGGAAGTTGCAGATTTGGAAAATATATTTGTGGAAAGTACCGAACATCAATGGATATATACCTTTAATTTCTCATTTTAAACATCATCGGGTTTGTTAGCAATGTAACATTATTTCTATTTAATTTCAATCTATTTTAGATTCGTGCAAATTATGTCTTAAAAACATAATCGTTTCAATGCTTTCACTTTTAGCATGTTTTTTAAGGATTGTGAAATCGAATTCTTTGCTGTCTCATTTTGTATAATCTTTTAACGTCATATTTGAATTCGGCAGGGGGCGGGGGGATAATGTCACCTTCTCAAAACTGCGAAGGTCAATTTCATTCGTTCCTTTCTTGCACACTGCCTAAATATTATAAAAAATCAAACTAAGGGTAAAGTTGAATATCAATAATAAATGAATAGGCGAGGTAAAATCAAAGGCCAAGACTTTGCGACACTTTTAAGTCGACCCACTCTTCAAAAGGGATTTTAGCAATTATAGCACATGGGGGGGGGAGGTTTAAAATTTCAACCTTAAATGATTGATGAATATGATGAGGTGTTGAATCTCCCTCCTCCCACTGTCTATATTTTTATTATTATCATTATTATTATTATTATTACTATTATTATTATTATTATTATTATTATTATTATTATTATTATTATTATTATTATTATTATTATTATTATTATTATTATTATTATTATTATTATTATTANTATATATATATTGTGGCCAAAATTCAATTGTCTGTCTGGCCGGGTGTATCCAATAAACGCCAAAACGGCTAAACTAACATTTGAAAACGATTTAAAATGGCCGATTTTAGAGCAAGGGTTAAAGTTAAAATTTAGGAAAATTTGAGTTTGTAATAAATACACAATTCCTTTAGAATTTTTTAGGCTAAGATTTACAGCATGATTTAGTTCAATTTAGCAACTATGTCATATCATTTACATTGAAATATTTTTTACTAATTTATTTTCAATCCTTAAATATTTTATGTTCAAGCATTTTTCATATTTTTTGTATTTTTGATTTTTTGATTTTTTAATTTATCTAAAATTTATTAATTAATTATTTCTTTCTTATAATAAACAATATATAACATGTATTTGATGTTTTTAACCTTTGGAAAGGTCCCTAAAGCTCTAAGTGCAGTTCCTAACTCTTTAATTGTAATGGAACCATCCCCGTCCTAGAATATGGATAAAATAAGATTTATGGGTAAATCTCTGTCTTAGCGATGCATGGGACATAGCTTGGTTTGTTTTTCAGGTTTTTGAACTTTTAAAAAACAAACAAACAGAGAGTATACTACTTACATATATAGATATATATATATATATAGACAAACCTTGTCGAATAGATTAAAAACTTCTTGAAATACATCCTCTTTATTTTCCTTATTTTCAGGTTTTCTTGGAGACAGCATTTTTGATATTTTTGCAATGTTCTAAAATATTTTGTACAATAAAGTTGTATATCTTTGATATAGTTCTGAAACATATTAGTGCTAACAAACAATTGTTATATTTAACATATACATATTTCAGATTTAATATTGAAAATTATAATCCTCTCTGTAAAATAGTTAAATTCTATATTTTTCTCACGAAATGAGGTGCTTACACTTCTATACGTTGTCAGTATATAAAAGAGTTTTATAACAAAAAGTTGGCAGTTTCTTTTCCCCATTTTTCACTCTCTGCAGTATTTTATTGCAAGATTATTTAACAATCTGCACCATAATGGGAGACCTTTATATATCCTGAGTTCCTGGAGTTCTGTATATATCCTGGGTACCTGGAGTTCTGTGTATATCCTGGGTACCTGGAGTTCTGTATATATCCTGGGTACCTGGAGTTCTGTGTATATCCTGGGTACCTGGAGTCCTGTGTATATCCTGGGTCCTGGAGTTCTTTGTATATCCTGGGTACCTGGAATTCTGTGTATATCTGGTTACCTGGAGTCCTGTGTGTGTATATCCTGGTAACCTGGATTTCTGTGTATATCCTGGTTACCTGGAGTTCTGTGTATATCCTGGGTACCTGGAGTTCTGTGTATATCCTAGGTACTTGGAGTTCTGTATATATCCTGGGTACCTGGAGTTCTGTGTATATCCTGGGTACCTGGAGTTCTGTATATATCCTGGGTACCTGGAGTTCTGTATATATCCTGGGTACCTGGAGTTCTGTGGATATCCTGGTACCTGGAGTTCTGTGTATATCCTGGGTACCTGGAGTTCTTTGTATATCCTGGGTACCTGGAGTTCTGTGTAAATCTGGTTACCTGGAATCCTGTATATATCCTGGGTACCTGGAGTTCTGTGTATATCCTGGGAACCTGGATTTCTGTATATATCCTGGATACCTGGAGTTATGTGTATTTCCTGGGTACCTGGAGTTATGTGTATATCCTGGGTACCTGGAGTTCTGTGTATATCCTGGGTACCTGGAGTTCTGTGTATATCCTGGGTACCTGGAGTTCTGTGTATATCCTGGGTACCTGGAGTTCTGTGTATATCTGGTTACCTGGAGTTCTGTGTTTATCCTGGGTACCTGGAGCTCTGTATATATCATGGGTACCTGGAATCCTGTGTTTATCCTGTGTACCTGGAGTCTTGTGTATATCCTGGGTACCTGGAGTTCTGTGTATATCCTGGGTACCTGCAGGAGTTATGTGTATATCCTGGGTACTTGGAGTTCTTTGTATATCTGGTTACATGGAGTCCTGTGTATATCCTTGGTACCTGGAGTTCTGTGTATATCCTGGGTACCTGGAGTTCTGTAAAAATTCTGGGTACCTGAAATCCTGTGTTTATCCTGTGTACCTGGAGTCCTGTGTATATCCTGGGTACTTGGAGTTCAGTGTATATCCTGGGTACCTGGAGTCCTGTGTATATTCTTGGTACCTAGAGTTCTGTGTTCATCCTGGGTACCTGGAGTCCTGTATATATATCCTGGGTACCTTGAGCCCTGTATATATCCTGGGTACCTGGAGTCCCGTATATATCCTGGGTACTTGTAGTCTTGTGAATATCCTGTGCACCTAGAGTACTGTGTATATCTGTGTACCTGGAGTAAAACTATTTGTTTGATTGCATGATCAAGGGTCTTCTTCTATCCTCATCCAACTTGACATTGTATCCCCTCTAGAGACAACTAAGAGACCGTTCATTTACCAATAGAAAGGGGAAGCTAAGAGGAGTCAAGTAGTTAATAACATTTACAAAGTAGTTTTAATTTTATTTTTATCATTAGTTCAACCAAAGTTTTAATACGACTAATTTATCATTTAATTTGAGAAAGTTCAAACTTTTTCTCTCTATTTTGTACCAGGCTGATTTTTATGATTAATGATAAATCATGTATTGTTTAGAACAACGATAATACTCACCCTGTTTACTTCCTGTTGCAAGCATGACAATTATATTTTTAGCTATACGTAAGGCGCTTGTCTGGTCGGCCCAGCTAGTCCAGTAGCCAGGTCGGCCCGGCTAGTCCAATGACTAGTCGGCCTAGCTAGTGGACTGTTCTTGTCGTGCAGGCCAGTGGATCGGACTGGTCGGCCCGGCTACTGGATCGGAATAGTCGGGGTAGGGAGAAAGTAGACCCGGTTAGAAACAGCTGTGTATGGGTCAGCTCCTCTTCTTTCTATCCTAAATTCTTCGTTAGACCCGGAACACTGCTGCAACAATGGTGAATAAGGATGAAAATAAATCTGTGGAAAAGGAAACTGAAAGTAAAACAGAAGTGAAAAAGGAAAATGATATTAAACCAGAAAAGAACGGAGATGAGAAGGTTGAGAACGAGAAAAATGGGGAAGAAAAGGTTGAAAATGGAAAGAGCGAAGAGGGAAAGGTGGTAAACGGAAAAACTGAAGAACCTGAGAAAACCTACGGCGATCCATCGGTAAGTTAAAAAAAAAAATAGGCATTATTGAAAAGGAGAATAGTTCTCTCTTCTAAATCTGTTCTCACACATTATTTTTTTCAGGCACTCATGCATTATCTAATTTAGATATATAACATTTAAACTATTTCAATACAGTTAAAGGAAACTGTGAATTTAAAAGATTAATTTTAATAATTGAAGATCAACGTTGCAAGTGACATCAAGAGAATTAAAAAATGTCCCCAGATTCATAATTTGTTGACTATATACTCCTTATCTGCTCGACGCAATAAAAAAAACACCAAGGAATCAAGTTTATGCCATAAACACAAGTTTTCTAATCTCTTTATCCTTCTAACCTGATAGTGTAACCTTTGATATTTCAAGCTTAGACTATTTGATAAAATAAAATTCATAGTTTGAAATATCTAAAACATTGGGTGTAATGTTGCAAAGATATGGGGATTGGAAAATCACAGTTTGTGGCAAAGATTCAATTAACCTTTTCTCAGTAGAGAAGACAAGGGTTTGATTAAAATTATGTTAAAACCTGTTTATAGTGAACAAACTCTTTAAAATTTATTTTCCAGCGAATATAATTCTGATTAAATTTACAGGTTTGCTTCCTCTGCGGTATTCCCAGCACCACTAAATGCAAGGAATTCAAAATATAAACAAATACAATATCGATTTAAAAATAACAAAAAAAGATTATTAGAGGTTTTTATGAGCCTTTTTATGCATTTTGTTATTTTGAAGGATAAAAAGTGTAAAAAAGACTCCTCCATAAGGAAAGAAGCTACAGGGTGTCTCACGAAACACGTCAATTGAGTAACGACTTGAAGGTCGTCTTTGGTCATAAAAATAATTCCTCCACTTATTTTATGATTTTTGACACAATAACCACAAAATACCCCGAGTCCGAATTTAAAGAATTTGGGTCGCGGCTTAAATTTGAGTCGCGGCTTAAATATGGTTGGTTCCACTTAAAACTGTATTCAATGTTTCAAGATTTTAGCCGGCGCTCAATTAAAACCGGTTTTTAGCGGATTTAAGATGCGGCTGAAACTCTATAAATTATGACTCTGGTTTTCGTTTTTTATGCTTTCAATATTACCGAAAATATAAAGAATTGCGTAAAGATTTCAATTTTTTGAATAGAACCAAAAATGTCAAAATCTGAACAAAAATTTTCAGATCTGGTAATATTGAAAGCACAAAAAGAACAAAAAAGGGAGACCACATTTTGGAAATGCCATATGTCACTACTAAAAGAAGTGTCAGAATCTAACGAATTTAAGGCGCCGCCGCGTCTCAAATCCCCCAAACACCGGTTTCGATTGAGCGCCGGCTTCAATCTTGAAAAATTTATTACAAATTTAAAAGTGGAACCAACAAAATTTGAGCCGAGGCTTAAATTTAAACCTTGGCTCAAATTCATTAAATTCGGTCTCTGTTTTACGATGAAATGCCGCAAATAATCTCAAATATGAAAGACGACCTTTAAGTCATCTCTCAATTTTCAGGTTTCGTGGGATACCCTACTTAAAATGGGCCTAAACTTAAGACTAAAAAATGCAAGAAGGCTCTGAAGATCCTATAAACACATTTTTGGGGACACCCTGTATATTTTAAAAGTTTTTAATAAAACTGCAGTGCATAGATGTTTCATAAGTTTTATAATCAAATCAAAGTCTAAGTAATCTGAAAGAAAAACTATATCTTCAAACATCGGATTAGGTTTGTGGGTTGGTTGGATTTTGCTCTGATCAGCATCAGAGATTGCACAGGTTCAGTTCTTTACATATTTATATCACTCTATTTCTGATTTTTGTAATGATTCAGCTTCCAATATTATGTTTTTGATTATTCATGTCTTTTTCCAAGGAAATTCTTTAGTAATTGAAGTTAAACTATGAATTTTATGAACTTTTATTTTATGCTTTCAATATTTCTATACTTCAGCCCATACTCATAGGTTTTCAATTTCAACCTACTTGAATATAAATGGAATTGATTGAATTATTATTTGGTTTAGTCGATTAAAGTGATTAATTTTGTTATTCAAAGTAAAACACATGTTTAGACCAGAGAACTTCTGTTTTCCGTTCATGGTTGATTAATTGATACATGTATTTAATGCAGAATGCAGATACTCATTTTTCCAATCTTCTTGTTTCCTGGCTGTCCTGTTTTGCTCATTCAATTAGCTGCATACCCCCGCCCCCCCAGGAGGGTTAATATGCAGTTTCGAGAGCTGATCAGGCAATTTGTAGTATTTCAATATCAGCTCTTGAGTTTCTATATTTATTCCAGTCGTTTTTGATATCAGCAATCTATGCAGGTTTATTGCTGACATTGTTGTAATGAGAACTTCCCTTTGTCAGCTGCATTACATGTATCAACGTCTTGCAGTAAGTTAGAAAGAAATTAAAAGACCTCCTAGCCTTAACTGCATTCGGCTAGGTCCAAGGTGATTTGGGTGTACCCCCTAGGAAAGGAACACCCATGATACCAATGATGATCTCTCTCAGAAAGTTTTGATTAAGATTCCACAGCAAAGCAATTTCTGAGTTCCACTATATCTGCTCGTGAAGTAGGATAAGGTTGGAATTTAGGAGGTAGGCGGATGAGGATGGGGTTGTAAGGGTAACAGGTATGAGATATACCATAGTCCTCACTTTTAACGTGTATTCCCACGTGGACAGATTTTTTAAAGAAAAAATAACCCGCTAAGCATGCTGTCCCATCGCTTTAAAACACGGGGAGTGTGTCTTTTGCCTATCATTGTCAGAGGTCTTCCATGAGTAATCCAGTTTCCATTTTGAGAAGGGTGAAAAACCAGTTTATGGTATTTGATTTAAAGTCTATTGAAGGCTCTGTTCCCCCTTAAAACCTGTATCAGTGTGTACTTCATCCCTGATGTTTTGAGTTTCTGTATTCCTTCTGTATTCATCTTTATTACTATATCTTGTTCGGGATTAGTCACGCTTTCCACTCAGTAGTGGAGAGAAGTGTCCTTGCTATCTAGACTTCTATACAAGTACAACGCACATAGCGCCCTTTCTCTCAACAGGCTTAGAAAGCTCTGCTGACACCCTTCCTCTGCAAGGTTCGGATACACACTGAGGTATACAAAGGTTAACCAGAGACCTTGATTAGGACGGATACTGGTTGCAACCAGGTATATATAGGTTGAATAGTGATCTGGAGCAGGACCGATACTGATTCCGACTAGGTATTTAGGTTGAGCTGAGACCTGGTTTAGGACGAATACAGGTTGCAACAATTGGTATGTAAAGGTTGAGCAGAGACCTGGAGTAGGACGGACACTAACCTTACAGCAAGGTCTACTAATATTAAGCAGAGACATAGAGTAGGACGTATGCTGGTTGCAATAAGGTATATATAGGTTAAACAGAGACCTGGAGTAGACTGGTTGCAACCAGGTATATATATAGATAGAGCAGGGCCATGGAGTAAGACGTATACTGGCGACAACCAGGTATATATAGGTTATGGAAAGACGCGGAGTAGGACGAGTATTAGTGAAAACCAGGAAAATATAGGTTGAGCACTGAGCAGGAACTTGGAGTAGGACGGATATTGGTTGCAACCAGGCCATAAATTCTTTGGGACGTCCCAAGAACCTTGTTCATGGAGAGGTCCCTCCGTTCCTATTTTCTGGTTAAAAGTAGATAAAAAATGTACTTTTTTAAACCCTGATGATCTAAATAAAATTTTAATTTTTCCAGAGATATTGAGCCTCTGGAGTTGATAATGTGGGACGGAGCGGCAGCAATGGGACCCAGGAAACCAGTTTTAAACTTTTTTATTTTTTCTAATTTCATCTTAACGAAAGGTATTGAGTTCCTGCAACAAACTCAGATTTTCTTATTTCTTTATCTTTGCAAGCCGATGTCGTAGACCTCGATACTTCAAACTATAAATTATGTTAGATCCAATAATCTAAAGTTCAAAGGTCTACGCCACCAATTGTTGCAAAGATGTAGAGATGAGATAATTTGAGCTTGTAGTAAGAACTCAGTTCCTTTATTTTTAAATAATTTTGATAATTAGCACTAAGTTTAGAAACGTTTAATTAGAAGTTCCATGAAAAGTGAAAACTTACGAAATTTTTACATTTTCAGGATTTTTATATTCCCTATGTTATGCTTGAAGCTGCCTATGAAAAGAACCCAAATTGACCCTTTTATAACTTTCATAATATAAAAGTATGAAATTTTCCTATGAAGTAAACTTGTTGTTAAAAATGAACGACTAATATTGTAAAATGGTTTTGTTAGGATGGGAGGTGCTCCAGTATGTCTTCAATGCTTGAAACCAGCCAAGGTAAATACCATGCAGGCTCGGTTTGGAAAAACTGAACATTTGCCTCAAATTATAATTTTTAAATCATCATATCTTTGCAATTTGATAATGAAAACTTTTGCTATATTTTGATATTGATATGATAAGTAATTAGTTTCTTTACAAACTTCTCGACTGAATACCTATTGTAGAATTCTGTGCCCTAAAATAGTTGCAAACAATGGATTTCTACAAAGTCGTGAATATCAAATGTTTAAATTATTTTTGTTAAAAATTTGTTAGAGAAGAATATCTGAATGATCAAAATTCATTTCCTAAATAATATTTTTTTTTCAGTCTGATGTTCGGTGCGGGGATTGTGGTTGGCCAGTGTGCGGGGAGGAGTGTCAGAAAGGACACGCCCACCAGATAGAATGCCCTGTACTAGCTAAATCTAAGGAAAAGGTATACGCCCATCAGATAGAATGCCCTGTGCTAGCTAAATATAAGGAAAAGGTATACGCCCATTAGATAGAGTGCCCTGTACTAGCTAAATTTAAGGAAAAGGTATACGCCCACCAGATATACGCCTGATGCTCAAGATATATTTTACTATGTAAATATATTTCAGGTTGTTTTTGAAAATACATCTGAAGTTCAAGGTATATATCAAAGTATGTAAATATATTTCAGGTTGTTTTCCAAAATATATCTGAAGTTCAAGATATATGTCAAAGTATGTAAATATATTTCAGGTTGTTTTCCAAAATATATCTGAAGTTCAAGATATATGTCAAAGTATGTAAATATATTTCAGGTTGTTTTCAAGAATATATCTAAAGTTCAAGATATATATCTAAGAATGTAAATATTTCAGGTTGTTTTTGAGAATTTATCTGAGGTTCAAGATATATACAGAAGTATTGTACCTCTGAGACTTTTGATGGTTAAAAACAAGTTTCCGGAGGTAATCAGAATTAAAGGACCTATCGACGTAAACTGGTATCTATTATAGGGGATCGTTTAATGTAAACTAATTATTATTAAAGGGCTCCGTTAAAGGACTAAGGAATGTAAACTAGTATTTAATTAAGGGATTTTTAAAGTAAACTAATTATCATTAAAAGACCTATCGACTTTAAACTAATATCTATTAAAGGAACTGCTAACCTAAACTAATTATCATTAAGAGACCTATCGACGTAAACTAATATTTATTAAAGAGACTGCTAACGTAAACTAATTATCATTAAAGGACCAATCAACTTGAACTAATATCTATTAAAGGAACTGCTAACCTAAACTAATTATCATTAAAGGAACTATCGACGTAAACTAATATTTATTAAAGGGACTGCAGCTAACGTATACTAATCATCATTAAAGGAACTATAGACGTAAACTGATATTTATCAAAGGGATTGTAAACTAATTGTTATTAAAAGGATTGAAAACCAATATTTGTTAAAGGGATATTGTTATAGTAGGAAATGTGAACATAAACTAATATTTATTAAAGGGATTGTAAACTAATTGTTATAATAGGAATGTGAACGTAAACTAATATTTATTAAAGGGATTGTAAACTAATTTTTATCAAAGGAAATTTCAACATAAACCAATATTTATTAAAGGGATTGTAAACTAATTGTTATAATAGGAAATGTCAACGTAAACTAATATTTATTAAAGTGATTGTAAACTAATTGTTATTAAAGGAAATGTCAACGTAAACCAATATTTATTAAAGGGATTGTAAACTAATAATTGTTATTAAAGAAAATGTCAACGTAAACCAATATTTATTAAAGGGATTATAAACTAATTGTTATTAAAGGAAATGTTAACGTAAAACAATTTTAATTAAAGGGATTGTTTGAACGGAGCTCTAGTAAAAACTATAAGTATAAGACGATTGTTACAAAATATTGATTTGTTTCTAGGTTTGGGAGAGGATGTCCTATTTGATGGACCACAATGAGAATAGAATGAAGGATGCTGAAATGTGGGGAAAATATCAGACTTCTGTCAATCAGTGAGTTTAAAATGTTGAAAATTAAACCAATAAAAGTTTAAGTAAAAACTTTCAAAAAACTATAATAAAACAACCTTTCCGGGAATTCAGTCCCAACCCGCATGAGTGTCATCTATAATTTATACTCTTTGTTTAAATGTTTTGCACGTACCGATGATTTTGAAAAATCTACAGGGTGTCCCAAAAAACGATTTTTAAGACATTGTAGACCTCACTATGGTTCAATTTTTTAAAATTTGTACATTTTTGAAATCTTTGTAACATTTCCGATCGATTGAAACCAGTAAGAGGTTCATAGCACTAAAATGAAGGTAGTATTGACCGTTTGAAGTTTGCTATTTTGGCTGGGTTGAAAATCCAGGTACAAAACTGTATCCTTCTTGGTAAATCTTCAGGTCTAAGTTCCTCCCTTCTGATTGGCCAAGGGGTGATATTTCATATTACTTGCTATCCCTGACCTAGCTGGACTTGCCTAACATCAAAGAGTTTCTTCTTGCAGAACTCATAATAAAAGTATTTTTATCTCCAATCTGTTTGACAGCATCTCTGTTCATCACTGCAGCTACCCTGACAACATTTCTAGGAGTTCTGACATGTCGGGATCTTCCACTGGATGTATTTCCAGGACTCGTTTTACTATTCACAATGAGTACTGTCCCTTACTCTATTACTTTTTTATAAATTCTTCTGACATGACATATTGCAGGCTGTCTTGCATTTGGAAATTTGCGCCCGAAGTCCATGATAAGACCAGGCATAACCTTTAGTTCTGTGACCCTTTCTTTTGTGGTACTCAACATCAAGGAATTATATTACTTTCCTGTGTTGCAAACTTAGGTCTTGCCATTACTTAACAATAACTGCATTTTTAACATTTATTTAAAAGATTTGCACATTTTTCAGACCCTAATAAGATTCCATAATATGTTTAA
Source organism: Eurytemora carolleeae (assembly GCF_000591075.1). Classification (NCBI taxonomy): domain Eukaryota; kingdom Metazoa; phylum Arthropoda; class Copepoda; order Calanoida; family Temoridae; genus Eurytemora; species Eurytemora carolleeae. The sequence goes on along the minus strand of NW_019396351.1, from coordinate 415,961 downwards.
AATTCTAAAAAAAAAATAATATATGAACTCAACCAAGCCAAAATGACAAACTTTAAACGGTCAATACTTTCTTAATTTTAGTGCTGCATACCTCTCATTGATATCAATCGATCGGAAATGTTCCAAAGATTTCAAAAATGTACACTTTTTTAAAAATTGAACCATAGTGAGTGCTACAATGTCTTAAAGATCGTTTTTTTGGACACCCTGTACTTCATTTTTAAAAATACCATTTATTTGGATCCAACTGTGCAGGTTTCTGAAAAACTGTGGAATGGAGTTTTCGGATGAAGAGATTGATCGAGCAGTTGGTTTACTCTGGACTAATTCATTTGCATGTGCTCAGGGAGGAGGGCAGGTAGGACGGTTCTAGCTCAGGGAGGAGGACAGGTAGGACGGTTCTAGCTCAGGGAGGACAGGTAGGACGGTTCTAGCTCAGGGAGGAGGACAGGTAGGACGGTTCTAGCTCAAGGAGGAGGACAGCTATGCCGGTTCTAGCTCAAGGAAGAGGACAGGTTGGGTGGTTCTAGCTCAGGGAGGAGGACAGGTATGACGGTTCTAGCTCAGGGAGAAGGACAGGTAGGACGGTTCTAGCTCATGGAGAAAGACAAGTAGAACGGTTAAATTTCCGGAAGGAGGGAAGGTATGACGCTTTTATCTCAGGGAGGAGGCCAGGTAGGACAGTTCTAGCTCAGGGAGGAGGACAGGTAGAACGGTTCTAGCTCAGGGAGGAGGACAGGTAGGACAGTTCTAGCTCAGGGAGGAGGACAGGTAGGATGGTTCTAGCTCAGTGAGTAGGACAGGTTTGACGGTTCTAGCTCAGGGAGAAGGACAGCTATGACGGTTCTAGCTCAAGGAGGAGGACAGGTAGGACGGTTCTAGCTCAGGGAGGATGGTAGGTAGGACGTTTCTAGCTAACGGAGGAGTACAGGTATGACGGTTCTAGCTTATGGAGAAGTACAAGTAGGACGGTTATATTTCAGCAAGGAGGGCAGGTAGGACAATTCTAGCTCTGGAAGGAGGACAGGTATAGGACGGCTTTGCTCAGGGAGAAGGGCAGGTATAGCTGCTCTAAATAATAAGATAATAAGACGAAAAGGAGACATAGACCTTAATTGAAAAACATATTCTAATTTTAGGCCATATTTCCGTCTTTCTCCTTCGCTTCTCACTCCTGTAGACCTAACTGCGCACACTCCGTCTTCCCAAACAAAACTCTGGCACTTCAAGCCAAAATCAAAATTCAGGTAATTTTCATTTTGGATATTCATTTCTATTTAAGATATTTATGGTTCAGATTCTACTTTCCTTGATGGTTCGTTGAAAAGAAAGTAAGATAAGATAATATAATATTTTTATTGAAAGTTATTTTTTGTCAAAAGTTTATAAGAAACTTATAATTCGCCACAAATTCTAATTTTCTTATTACAGTTCCTTTGTAACGTATCCTAAAAATTCGTNTTCAAAAAGCGTTCACTAGGACAGACCCAAAGATTATCAAAGGTTTACACCATCAGACTGCGAAGATATATAGAGTTTTCAAATCCTTTGCAAACTATCACACCAAAAAAAGAACCATGAGAAAATTTATTTTATTTATATAGTTTAGTGTTTTTTATATAATATATTTAATCATGCTCTCTAGGCTGGGGAGGAGTTTACTATTAGTTACATATCAACCTTACAGGTAAACGACGCAAAAACAAAATGTCGTCTTTTTCACATTTTTAATGATAGAGCTTGCACAAAATATCAGTATTATACGAATCAGGAGTGTTCATTGACTAAGATAAGCTTGGAAGAGAATTTTAGAGAAAAAAGTTAAATCGACCAAAAATGTTTCAATTCTTCATATATCCGTTTTACACTGAATATAGTGGAGTTCAGTATACGTCAGAAGTGTATATAAACAATGTATCTCTGAACTACAGGGTGTCCCACGAAACATGACAATAGGAAGACGACTTGAAAGTCGTCGTTGGTATTTGAATTTATTTGTGACATTTAGTCTTCTATCTACTTCAACATGTATGATTCTTGAAACAATTATCACATAATTCTCCTAGCCCTGGCATTTCCAAAAAGTGGTCTGCGCTTTTTGTGCTTTCAATATTACCGGAGATATAAAGAGTTTGGTTCAGATTTCAATTTTGTTAAATAAAAGCAAAATTGTCGAAATCTGAACGAAATTCTTCATATCTCGGGCAATATTGAAAGCACAAAAAAGGCAGACCACATTTTGGAAATGGCAGGACAAGGGAAATTTTGTGATTATTATCTCTAGAAATTTACTTCTAAAATTAAGTTGACAAATAAACGCAGCAAATTATATCAAAAATCAAGACGACATTCAAGTCGTCCTGCATACTGTCATGTTTCGTGGGACACCTGTATCTTATAATGCTATATACATTACAAAACCAACAAATAAAACCACGAAAGTTTTGAAAAATCCTTCCACATGGGTAAGCTTGTGGCTCATATGACCGTTCTGATCAGGCAAAATGTGATGTATATATATATGTTAAGAGATTATTGTTACAAAAAAAGAGTAAGATATAGTGATTACCAGAATAATGCGAAATAAAAGTTGGCTTTGTTAAATCTTTTATCTAAAACATGGCTAAAAATGTTAGCAGTTTCAACCGTTCTTGTTTAATCTTTGAATATTATCAGCGGGCATTTTTAGAGTTGAAACAATTTATAATTATTTGTTCATCAATTGTTTCCTCAGGGCATGTTGAAGCGAAGAACAAAGTTGAGAGAGAAATGGTTCTTTGACTGTTCCTGCTCCAGGTGCTCTGATCCTACAGAGCTCGGGAGCCATGCTTCCACTCTTCTCTGTCAGGTTCATCATCTTATAGAAATTCTAAATCATCCCAAACTCCAGGATATGCCATGGCCCATGACAGAAGGGCGAGATTTCACTTAAAATCCAGACCTGTTCTTAGTCATTGAGAAAATCTCGGAAATACAGGAAAATATCTTAAAATCCAATTTGAAAAAAAACTTGCAAAATCCAGAAAAATGCTCCATGAAATAAAGGGAGTGACCGGCAATGTATGGTAGTTAAAAGGTTCTGTTATTCTACACAGGTTTGCTTGAGTCCTGATGCCCTGCTCCTCAGTAAGGATGTTCTGGACCCCGTGGCCCCCTGGTATTGTACTAAATGTGATCTACAGATCAGAGCTGATGAGGTCAATGACATTGAAAATAGGTAAGATATCTGAGGAGGTCAATGACATTAGAAATAAGTAAGATATCTGAGGAGGTCAATGACATTGAAACTAGGTAAGATATATGGGAGGTCAATGACATTGAAAATAGGTAAGATATCTGATGAGGTCAATGACATTAAAAATTTGTAAAAATATTTGAGGAGTACTATAGAAATAAAAAATTCGAAAGTGAACAAAGAAGAACAATTATTAAGAGGTCAATGATGTTAAAACTACTTAACAAATCTGAAGAGGTCAATGACATAAATAAACAGATATAAAAATGTTGGAGTCTATGTTAAACAGAACAGGTATTTATATTTAAATTTTATAAGATATTCTGAAAAATAAGTATTTTTTAGGAGGTCGCTCATCAAATCTAGAAGCCACATTAAAGTAGTTAAGCTAACTATTTCTCTTGTACGAATGTTAAAATTGAAGAAAAGTGGTTCAAATAAGTCTATGGAGTTCACATTTGGTTCCTTTATTAACAGAAGTAAATATCTCATAAGGCATCATTTTCTCTGCAAGCTCATGATTTACTATCAATGTATTTACTATAAGTAAGAACCTGCACTAAAATGTAACTGCACTAAATGCATGAATTAAGTCTAAAATTATTATTTTTCAAACATTTATTTTTACATTTTTTTGCATTGTTAAGAATTGCTACGGATATGCAGAAGATAGAAACTACTAGCTTGGCTGGGTTCGAGACTATGCTAGAAACTGCAGGTGCTATACATATATATATATATACATATATATATATATATATATATATGCTTTAATATGGTTTAGGAAATAATTTTTCAGAATTGAATCAAAAAAAATCATTTCTTTGGCTTTCTTTTTTTAGAAAATTATAATATTCCTAAATATTGTCTGCATTTACCACTTAGGAACTTAACTACATCATAACCACTACCTAATAATATTCCTAAACATAACCTTTATTTAGGAACTGAACTACATCATAACCCCAATCTTGTAATATTCCTAAATAAAATCTATACTTAGGAACATAACTGCATCCTAACCACTACCTTATTATATTCCTAAATATAAACTATATTTTGGAACTGAACAGCATCCTAACCACTATCTAATTATATTCCTAAATATAATTTATATTTGGGAACTGAACTACATCCTAACCACTATCTAATTATATTCCTAAATATAATCTATATTTAGAAACTGAACTGCATCCTAACCACTACCTAATTATAATCCTAAATATAATCTATATTTAGAAACTGAACTGCATCCTAACCACTACCTAGTTATAATCCTAAATATAATCTATTTTTAGGAATTGAACTACATCCCAATTAACCACTACCTAATCATATTCCTACATATCTTATCTATATATAAATTTGGCTTGTCTGGGTGTCTGTTTGTCTGTTTGTTTGTTTGTTTGTATCCAATAAACGTCAAAACGGCTGAACCGATCGGGCCCAAATTTTTTGTGGGACATCTAGGGACTCCAGGGAAGGTTTATGAATCATCAAAATTTCAAATAATTGTCTCCATCAAAATTCGATCGTCATTAAATTTTTNTACTATTTTACTATTTTACTATTTTACTATTTTACTATTTTACTATTCTACTATTTTACTATTTTACTATTTTACTATTTAACTATTTTACTATTTTATTTTAAAAGGATTCAGAAATTATTTTCTTTCCTATTTCAGAAAAAATATTAAATTTTCTTTAAAAAAAGTTTGTTGTTTAGGTGAACAAGATGCTGGCTAAGAAGTATATGAACGATGGAACTATAAATGATCAGCAGTTTAAGGTAAACCATCATATTTCGGAATATAATGTTAAATACTTTTCATTTTCATTGTTAAGGAACATGGAATATGATATTGTAAGTTTTGTCCAGAAAAGTAATAAAATTCTTGGTGTTGGGATATATTTTTAAATAATAAAATCATAAAGGACCTTTCAAAGAACAGACAGTCCATAAATTGGACCGTACATAAATTAAACAGTTCATAAATTGGACAGTTCATAAATTGGACAGTTCATAAATTGAACAGTTCATAAATTGAACAGTTCATAAATTGGACAGTCCGTAAATTGAACAGTTAATAAATTGAACAGTTATAAATTGAACAGTCCATAAATCGGACAGTTCATAAATTGGACATTTCATAAATTGAACAGTTCATAAATTGAACAGTTCATAAATTGAACAGTTCATAAATTGGATATTTTATAAATGACCATTTTATAGATACGATATTTCATTGTTAAGGAACATGGAACATGATATTGTAAGTTTTTCTTCTTCAGAAAATTAATATAATTCTTGGTGTTGGGATATTTCATAGAAAAACTTTGTATAGATAATAAAATCATATATATAAGACCTTTCAAAGAACAGACAGTCCATAAATTGAACAGTTCATAAATTGAACAGTTCATAAATCGAACAATTTATAAATTGGACATTTCATAAATTAAACAATTCATAAATTGAACAATTTATAAATTGGACATTTCATAAATTGAACAGTTCATAAATTGAACAATTTATAAATTGAATATTTCATAAATTGAACAGATCATAAATTGAACAGTTCATAAATTGAACAGTTCATAAATTGAACAGTTCATAAATTGAACAGTTCATAAATTGAATCATAAATTGAACAGTTCATAAATTGAACAGTTCATAAATTGAACAGTTCATAAATTGAACAGTTCATAAATTGAATAGTTCATATATTGGACATGTTATTAATGGCCATTTTATAGATATGATATGTCATAGATAGGACATTTCATAAATTAGACATTTTTAGAATAAAATCCATCGGTAGGACGTTTCAGAGATAGGACATTTTATAGAGAAGACATTTCAGAGATAGAAAAATTCCTAGACAGAGTAAATAAGTTTCCTTATATCGTATATCTAGAGAGATACCTTCAGAAAAAGAAACACTTTACCTTCTCTATGAACAATCTTCTTTGTATTTCCTATTTATGAAATGTCCAGTCTCTGAAATATATCTCCATCTATTTAATATCTATAAAATGTTCCTAATGTGTTCAGGAACGGTTCCAGGAATGTGTAAATCCATCTATTTAATATCTATAAAATGTTCCTAATTTGTCAGGAACGGGTCCAGGAATGTGTAAATCCATCTATTTAATATTATTATCTATAAAATGTTCTTAACGTGTTCAGGAACGGGTCCAGGAATGTGTAAATCCATCTATTTAATATTATTATCTATAAAATGTTCCTAATTTGTCAGGAACGGGTCCAGGAATGTGTAAACCTGTTCCAAGAAGCTCAAAAATGCATGTTTGTCAGGAAACTTAAAACTACTAATTAATCATAAGTATTTTCATTGATTTTTATTACTAATTTTTATATTTAAATTCTTTTTAATTTTGAAAAATATGATTTTCCAAGCCTGAAGTTTAATGTTGTGAGTGTAGGCTGAAGAAGGACCCTAACACAGTATCCAAGTATGCAGTTGTACAAAGGAAGGATATTGACTGAAGAAGAAGTTCATAGTGTACACAAAACAATCTTTGTTATTTGGCCGGGTCAAGAGTCCGGTATCTTAAGAGCGGTATTAGCTAATACCGCTCTAATACCACTCTTAACACTAACACCGGTGTTTAGGAAATATGGATTCATAAGTCGCTAATGCTGCCTAATTTGTGGCAGGATTATCTAGCCTAGAACAGCTGATGCGTTCATAAGTCATCCTAGCTAAAACCAGGATTATCATCCAAACTTTACGGTTTTGACTCTTCTGCGCAACTCTTTTCTCTTCTCAACTTAATAATTTGTTAATAATTATAAAGACGACTTTTAAATAATACATTTTTTATTATATGACGAAAGATAGATTAAAAATTTATGAAAATATCTTGCAAACTAAACTTTTTACATTTCATTATCAAAGTTAAAAAATAAAAACTTTTCAATAAGATATATTTTTAGAAAAAAAATCTTTAATAAAGTTTTGCTCATAAAATGTTTTTTTTTGTATTCAACACATTTTATTAATATAGTTATGTAAGGAGGGTGGGGGAGGGGTCATTTTTCTGAATTAAGCAAAATAAGAAGTATTTCTTCGCTTTTTATGCATCCCTGTATTTTAAACATCCCTGTATTTCATGAGGTTGCGAGAATATCGAATCCAAACCAAATTAATACTGGTAGAACTGGTTATTTAGGGTAGATCATCCTACCTAAATCTACCCTGCGGGTAGATTAGTTAACACCGCTCTTAGTAAAACTGGCATTTCTGTTAATACCGGTATTAGCACAACTTATGAACGCGTAGGGTAGATGATCCTACCAACCAGGATTAGTTAAGAGTGCTATTAAGGGACTCTTGACCCGGCCTATTGTGTTGATAAAACTAATGTACAGTAGTCTAATTACGTCAAAGTTAAATGTGTACAAATTTCTATCATCCCATCCAATTACATACAGAGCGTCCCATATCATATTAGATTATCTCCAAGTTTTAACGCCAAAATAAACCCAAAATACTCGAAAAACTTCCACAAGAAAATTCTTACATTAGCCTTATATATTTTTTCAAAATAATTCATTCTTCTTAAATTTTCTAATTAGTCCCGAAAATCGCAATTTAGACCGATTGACGATCTAATATGATGTGGGACACCCTTGGGGCTCATAGAAAACAAGGCCTTTGGGTGAAAAATGTACACAGAGGTTTGAGATTTTGTGCAAATAACGGGTTTAAGGTTTGCAGCATATATATGTACAGTACTCACTTTGTATGATAAATTTTGTAATATGCTTGCCGTTAGGTATGAAAACTTATTTATTGGCGCATTTTAGAAATTAAAATAATCGTTTTTTTTAGTAAATCAAAGAGTAACTTTTAATTCTGAATGTTTTATTTAAATAAATTAACATTCTGCTGCAGTCGGTGGAATTATGTGTTGGTAGTGTAGGTCAAAATGGGATAAAATGAAATTAAAATCTAATTATTTTCAGACCATTTAAAGCTCAAGAATTATTGTTTTCACTTTTTATATGTTTATATCAGATTTTGTATTGTTATTGCTTGTACCAAAATGTTTAATAAAAGAGATAGTTATTAAAATTTATTTGAATACTGTTGTTTAAGCAGAAGTAACACCTAAACAGATGAACATCATACATATCTATAAAATTAATCTTAATTAATTGCAGTTTTTTTTACAAAATGACATAAAATTTTCCAGTTTGGTTGTCACAATTTAAAGTTTATGTATTTGATCATTTAGCATGATCAATTGCATCATAAAGCCCTCATTTGGAGCAATTGATCGAATACTCTTCACTTGATCAATGCTTTCCTGAAAAAAAAAGAATTTTATTGTCTCAAGGATACACAGTATCTCAAGCTTTTGTACTTAGAGTTTGATATAATGAGTAAAAGAACTTTGACACGTTGTTTTTGACATTTATAAATCAAAACAGAATTATTTCGATGAAACTTAAATTTCAGTTGTTTACATTTATTTCCTATATTTTGGTTTAGAATAAGTATTAACCTTGATTGTGAGATTTTTCTTCATCATCATATACGCTAGAACTATAGTTGCAGATCTACTGATCCCCTGTAATATATAGTACTAATTAATATTTTCATTCATTAGATTAGATTATTCAGAAAGAATTGATATATATTTACAGTATTCATTATTTTCATATTATATATAGATATATATATAGTCTTCATTATTTTCATATTATATATAGATATATATATATGGTCTTTATTTTTTTTTCATACTATATATAGATATATGTAATAAATATCGTTTAACACGATATTGATAAACATGACCTACACTACATGATTAAAATATGCATTGTGAATAGATTAACTACGTTTATATCTATCCATGTTAATCTTCTAAGATGTACACAACCTAAACTATGCTATAGACATGTGTGGAGATAGCTTAACTGCGTTATATCTATTCTCTCTAATCTTATAAATACATACATTAAACTTAAACTGCGCTGAATATATATATCAACATAGAACTTGTAATTACACCAACTCACGTTAACTTGTAACATAGAATATCTAAAATAAATTAGTTGATATAGACACTCCACTTTGATTTCAGTGTTGAGAGTAATTTGGTTCTTGCTAAAACATAGGAGCTGAGATCGTGCCATTGGTTAAGCATTGATAGGTTACAAGCTTGTGTCCGCGTTAACATTGATAGCTGGCGAGATTGTGCTAATTGGTTTGGCACTGACAGATTACAAGCTTGTGTCCGTGTCGACATTGATAGCTGATGAGGTCGTGTCTTGTTTGACATTGATAGCAAAGTTATATTAAGCAGTGCTTGGATTTATAACGTTCTGGACAAAGTTTTAAGAGTACGGCATTTACTACATATATATATTTAGTCTTCATTTTTAACCAAAAATCGTATTTATTATAAATCCTGAGGCTACGATTTTGAAAGCTTAGTATCAAAACAGTGATTCAAAAGTTGCAAACTCTTACGAAAAAAACGATTCAAATTTAGCCAATAACTTTCTTTAAACCTAAAGCCAAAAACAAGTACTTTTAAAGGATCTAAAATATCTATGTCTAGGGGCAACAAACAAAGTGAGTTAATGAGGTAGAATCAAATTTTTTGTCAAAGTCATTTATCATTTTTAAAATTTTAAGTTTTAAAATGTACACCTTATATCTTTGTTTACAAATTTCTAGTGTAATATTTAGAGCATGATGTTATATATAGAGTATGATCATATACTGGAAAACCCTTCAACCCTTTCTCCTGCTCTGAGTGGAGTAGAGAACCTTAAGAATAAGACATGTCCAGGGCAAACAAGTCCAATTGCAGTTCGGCTAGTTCAACTACAAGTCCAACTACAGTTTGGCTAGTTCAACTACAAGTCAGGGCAACTTCTCCAAATGGTTCAATGAACAGAAACAATGAAGATACAGAACAACCAAGATGTACAAATAGAAGAGAACTAGACTGTCTCGACAATATACTAGGAGTTGCTCTATACTCTATATTCTATACAAGAACCCAATCTTGGTTGTGGCCAGGAGCAGCTAAAATATCAGTATAGCTCAATGACTCCAGAAGAGGAGGAAATCTTGAGGATCTATGAGGACGAGATCTATTATCCTCCAGATATGACTGAGAAACCAGGAAGTTTATTAATCACAGGATCTAATGTTAGACCTGGGGAAAACTGCTCTTTACATACAGCTCCCCAAGAACCAGTTGTGGAAACATCAGACTCAGATTCAGAGTTAGAAGAACTCCTCAGAGATACTCCAGAACCAGGTACTCCTTCAATCTCTGACTCTAGAGTATCCTTTAACTCCAGGAGCAGCTAGGATAGGATAGGATATGAAACAGCAGAAGATATGGAAGATAATGTTGATGAACTATACAAGCTATAGTTGAAGAACAGCTGCCTTGGTTAAAGGATGATATATCCTCATCTGAATCCCCCAATCCTAGGTCTCCTAGTCCAGATATAGAACTAGAGGACTTTTCTGAATCTGAGGAAGCTGCTTAGGGCGAGCTGCTGAATAAAGTATTTGAGTTTAGAAATCCTGAATTGGTACAGTTAGATGAGATGGACGAAGCTAAGGAAGCTGTTCAGAGACATCCTGGTCTGGAGCATCTAAATGAGAGCTTCATGTTTGGAGATCCAGAGCAGCTAAATGAGATATCTGGATTCCGGTAAGCTGCTCAGACAACCCCGGAACTTGGACAGTTAAATGAAGGACTTCCTGAAAGAGAGGTTTTAAGGATTGCATAAGTATCTCAAGACTAGACAGAGAATTGCAACAATTGAGGAGCAGCTCAGGACTTATGACCTTCTCTGGTTTGTCTTACTTCCGCTGGACTCTTTAAACCACAGCCTGGATTAGCTGGAGCATTGATTGAGCTAAATATACTCAAGGACCTTATAGATGGACAGAGGGCTAACCTACTGCATCTAGCTCAAGGACCTTTTAGATGGACAGAGGACTAACGTACTGAATCTAGCTGAAGTGTGGTCTTCTAAAAACACATAAGAAGCTGATTAAAACAAAAAGAACCCTAAACAGATGTATTTAGACAAATAAACTAATAAGCTGATAAATCCCATTCATTCATACTCTGAGGAGATGAGCATTAATGGGGTTTATGAAACAAAGTACAGAGACCTAGAGAAAGACGGTTGTACACGCCCTAAGCAGAGGGAGTAAATGATTGATCTCGAAAATACCTAAGATTTATATCTGTAATTGTAATCGATTGAATAGCTCTAATCATTACACTAGTTTGTTAGTTTTTGAAAAGTTTACAATTATAATATTTCTATCTAACCCAAGGAGTATGGACTAAAAGGGAGATACAACTGACGTGGCCCGCCCTTCCATATATTTATGCATGCTTTGTAGACGGGTACTCCATTTGTATAAGAAATAGTCAGAATAGGTTATTGTATACCCGGTAATTGTACATCAGACAAATATTTTTTATTCAAATGGAGTACCCGTCTGCAAAGCATGTATAATCATATGGAAGGGCGGGCCGGGTCAGTTGTATCTCCCTTCTATTCCTTAAGGACTCCTTGATCTAACCTGAACACAATGAACTAAAACTTTTCCTTCTGAACCAACGATCTTCTGAACAAAAAATGATGAAATACAAAAATAATAATAAAGATTTTTTTAAGTGGAACACAAACATATTTACTTTCGTTAAAGTTATATCTAACTATTTTCTTTACGATAAAAAAAATTTCAAAATTACATTAAAGTTCAAGTATTTTCATATTTAATAAAACAACTTGTAACAATATTTTCTATGCCTCAGTTAAGTATGTTATTTTGGGTGCCATATTTACTTATGTACAATTGTAAAGTTTTAACCAGAAAGCAGTTACATTAAGACTATGAAAAAAAATTTGCCAGACACCCCCCCCTCAAATAAAAAATATCCCTATATGCAAGATAAAAGAAAGCATCGTGAATTCATCAAGTTCATCTTAGTAAACTTCAATGTCGTCTAAATCTAGAATGTCGTCTGTATTTTGTACCTGGATAAAATCAGCTGCTACATTGAAATGTTGAGATATGTCGTAGGATGGAAGATCAACTGCTGGTAGACCCAGGAAGTCCATATTCACCATCTGAAAGAGTTTGCATAACAAATAAATATTTAATAATTTTTTTTATTTTTGTTAAAAACCCTTAAAAGCTTAAGTTCAGAACATTTAAAGCTTGGACACTTGGATATAAACAGTATTGAAAAGAAGAAAACTAGGACTTCAAAAACTATTTCGAATTTTTAGTAAAATGATTTAATTACTTGGACTGAAATTTTTAATACCCAGGCAATCCTTAATATTTCATAGTATAAATTTTCAGTTGAAAATATAACAATGCAGCTGATATATTTTAAAGTTTATATCACACAAGTTGTCTTGTAAAGAGGACAAACTAGGGAAAAAGTCCTGACTAAACAATGTTTATTGAAGAAAATATACACCACAAATTAACTTCAGATAAAATGTCGAGACTTTTTTTCCTTTGTTAGCAATTTATTAATCTGTTACCTTGTAGTAAGCAGGTCCTGTGTTAACATAATTCCATTCTGTTAACTCCCCTTGCCCACAGTTAACCACCGCTGTAACTCCCATTTCTTTTAGAATTCTGAACATGCAATTTATCTGAGAGTTTGTATTTTGATTTGTACACGCAAATATATTTTTTTGCGTGGAAAAGTTTTCTAATTTTTAAAGTACAATTTCTAGATTTACGATTGATTTACCCGTTAACCTTGATATTTTACACCTCCATAAAGCCAATCATGAAAGACCATTGAGAGCTGGATTTGCAAAATACCGGCCAACAGGAAAACCAGATGACCGGCTTGCGCTATGTACGTTGAAATCTAAAAATGTTTTTGATCTATCCAACATTCTTGGTCTTTTAGCTTCAGGGTTACACACAAAAAATGAGACGATACAAAGGTTTGCTTGATATAAAAGAAAGAAATCAGTTTTATGGTTTAGCAGAGTTCATCTATATAACGACATTTTTAATTTTCTGTTTGAAATACCTGGTACATAATGCAGTAGGAGCATCCCCTAGATATACTCCAGGATACACGAGATCTGCTCCATTCACAGGATAGTGCCATCTTCCTAGGTACATGGATATTGGATATATATATATATATATATATAGTAGAATATATATCATAGTTCCTTCACAGGATAGTGCCATCATCCTGGGTTCATGGATATTGGATATATATAATATATATATATTTTGTAGAATATGTATCATAGTCCCTTCATAGGATAGTGCCATCTTCCTGGGTACATGGATATTGGATATATATAATATTTATATATTTAGTAGAATATGCATCATAGTCCCTTCACAGGCTAGTACCATCTTCCTAGGTACATGGATATTGGATATATATATATATATATATATATAGGAGAATATGTATCATAGTCTCTTCACAGGATAGTGCCATCTTCCTAGGTATATGGATATTGGATATATATAGTAGAATATGTATCATGGTTCATTAAAGGCTAGAAACAATGGTTACCTTTACTATTTCTTAGCCAATCTATTGCTATAGGAACAGGAACGGATAAGATAGGACCCAGAGCAGATCTACAGGATCTTTGAATAAATTTAAGGTTTAAGTTTTTTCTTATAACAGCCACAAAAAGTAAACAATAAAAATCTCAAATGCATAGGAATTGAGTCTTTGCCACAAACTCTAATGTTCTAATCTCTACATCTTTTCAACCCAAAGTCGTAGACTTTAGACATTTCGCACTATGAATTCTGATAGATCAAAGAGTATAAGCTTGAAATATCAAAGATTTTCATTATCAGGTTGCAAAGATATAGCGATTATAAAATTTGAGTTAGTGGCAAATACTGAATTCTTTTACTCAGAATTGGTTTAATCTCTATCTCTCCCAGCTAGCATAGGACTTCCATGATGGAGCACTTACAAAACGTTACCCAATGAAGGTTTCCTGCACAAAATGTTTCCTCACAAAACATTTCCGCCACAATACGTTTCCTATTCAAAATTTTTCCTTTACAAAAAGTTTCTCTTATCAAACGTTTCCTTTAAAAATGTTTCCTATCACAAAATGTTTCTTTTTCCTTTACAAAAAGATTCTCTTATCAAACGTTTCTTTTAAATATGTTTCCTGTCACAAAATGTTTCCTATCACAAAATGTTTCCTGTCACAAAATGTTTCCTATCACAAAATGTTTCCTGTCACAAAATATGAACTACTCAAAATGTTTCCACTGAATGATTGTTTCTTAATTCGGTTTTATCATTATTAAAGACAATTACATATAGCTTTAGTAGTTCACACATTTATGTTTTTTCAATCACCTTCGGGAATATCATCAATTCTCTACTTTAATTTTTTCATAAACAAACATATAGCTGGAAACATTTATAATAGTAAACCTTGTGTAGCAGAAGGAGACCTTTTGTGGAGGAAACATTTCTTAGCAGGAGGAGTCATTTTGTGGAGGAAACATTTTGTAGCAAGAGGAGACGTTTTGTGGAGGAAACGTTTTGTAGCAGGAGGAGATATTTTGTGGAGGAAACATTTCTTAGCAGAAGGAGACATTTTGTGGAGGAAAATTCTCATGGAGAAAACATATTGTAGCAGGAGGAAACTTTTTGTGGAGAAAACATTTTGTAGCAGGAGAAGAGACCTTTTGTGGAGGAAACATTCCTTAGCAGGAGGAGACATTTTGTAGAGGAAAAATTTCTTAGCAGGAGGAGACATTTTGTGGAGGAAACATTATGTAGCAGGAGAAGACATTTTGTGGAGGGAACATTTTTAACAGAAGGAGGCCTTTTGTGGAGGAAACATTTCTTAGCAAGAGGAAACATTTTGTGGAGGAAACATTTCTTAGCAGGAGGAGACATTTTGTAGAGGAAACATTTCTTAGGAGGAGAAGACATTTTGTGGAGGAAACATTTTTAACAGGAGGAGACCTTTTTTGGAGGAAACAATTCTTAGCAGGAGGAGAAAATTTGTAGAGGAAACATATCTAAGCAGGAGCTGAGACGTTTTGTGGAGGAAACATTTTTAACAGGAAATATTTAGTAAAAGAAACTTTTGTAGCAGGAGTCATTTTGAGGAGGAAACGTTTTATGGGGAAACATTTTAAGTGGGGAAATCTTTTATGGGAAAACTTTTTGTAAGTGCTCAATTATAATACAAGGTGTCCTACAAAACATAACAATTGAGATAGACGATTTAATTTTTTTTCAGGTAATTGAAAAACAGAAATCAAGCAGACTACATTTTTTAAATGCCAAGATCAGTACTATAGTCATTTTTTTGCAATTTCTGTTAAATTGGAATTATTAATATAACATTATATCTTTTGAGTGTGTAAAAATATACGAATATTTATATACATTAATTAAAGTTGAAATTTTACTTCAGTTCTTATATTGCTGAATATACAGAATACTGATCTAAAAAAAACAAGTTTACTGCTGCAAGGATCTATGAATATACAGAATATCTCTGTACTGTATGTTTACCTTGTGTTTAGAACAGGTTTACTCTGTTCCTCTTCTCCCAGCAAAGGATAATGCTTCTTGTCAAAATGTCTTTTAAACCTTTGAAAAATATAATGTAAGAATTTTCTTGTCAGGATGCATTATTGTGATGTTAAAGAGATATTAGAAGTAGTTTTTGATATTTCTATCAATAAATGACTGAAAAGAATGATACGTTAGAACTTTCTTACATTATTTAGTAAATTTTTATCATTGTTATTGTCAAAATTTAAGAAAATTTTTAATTCTTGAATTTCTTTCCTGACAGTCCCAGCAACTGCAATATCACTACTGGTTCCTAAAGAGTCCATTCTAGAGGGTAGGTAGATTACTAGACAGATTTACTCCGGGTAGGTGGATTGCTAGACAGATTTACTCCGGGTAGGAAGATTACTAGACAGATTTACTCCGGGTAGGTAGAATCACTGGAGGTGATGGAGGATTTAATGTCCACAGAATGTAATCAAGAAGATTCACTTAAATTCCTTGAATGTATGGTTTTGTCCAGGTAGACGAAGGATTAAACGAAATAGATTAGTCAGATTGATTTCAGGATTGAAAGAAATTTTTCTTTAAATCTTTCCTAATCTACACACCTCATTCTTTTTGTCTCTAAAACTGATATGTTCAAGTGAAACTAATTTTTACAACGCAAAGGCACAAATGTATATTAATAAAGGATTATGAATACTGTATCAAGGAAGATATGTTTGTATGTGAGCTGACCGTAAACTACTGCTACTACTCCTATATAAAGATTGTCTCGGATTATGCAATAAACTAAACTCTAGAGGTCACAGTAACTTCAAGAGAAAGGAAATCCAGATAAATCTTGTTTTAACAAAACAGAAAATAGATTCTTCTCTGTAAATAAAGGAACTAATAACTTACCTCAAACTCTAATGTTGTAGACCTTTGATATTTCAAGATATATTTTGCCAGATCTGACAGTGGGCATGTTAAAATATTCAAGGTGTTCACCATCAGGTTTAAAAGGTATAAGGATTAGAAAACTAGAATTTGAAGGAGGGAATTCAAAATCAAAAGCAAGGGCAAATACAGACATACAACTCTGGAAGATGGGGGGGGGGGGGCAACATTTTACCTTAAATTGAAAACATTTGGTTTAAAAATCAGGCACATACAATACGCTTTAAGGCCCATTTCCTTGCAAGTCCCACTTTATCTCCCCGTCAAATGAAAATTTGTCTAATAAACTAAAAATAAATAATTTAGCTTTCGCTTAAAATCTTTGAATTAAAAACTTTAAATATTAAAGATCCTAACATTAATTACCATTTTGAACGTTCTATTGTGCAGAAGTATAGAAATACAATAAAATAAGAAAAGATAACAATACAGATCTTTTATGCATGGAAGTAAAGAAATTTCCTATCTATAAAATGTCCTTTCTTTGAAATGTCCTCCCAATGAATTTATTTTTCTCTGAAATGTCATAACTATGAAATGTCCTATCTATAAAGTGTCCTATCTATGAAAAGGATCCTATCTATGAAATGTCCTGTCAATTAAATCTATGATTTATCTATGATTCGGTGTTATATGAAGTGTCCATGACGTTTTTTTGACCACCTGGCAGTCAAATAAACGTCCTTTAACCCTATCCCCGCTGGGGTACTTGAAAACCAGGATACGCTGGGAGGGGGGGGCAATTTGACCCCCCCCCCCCTCTAAATCCCATGTTTGATGTCCAAATATGACAAATGATACATCATTGGAAAGCTCTTGTGCTCTACTTTTAGAATCTGCAAAAAAATTAGGGAATAAGGTTAAAGTATATAGTATATGAAACATGTAAATTTTTATATTGCTGAATATACAGAATACTGATCTAAAAAAAACAAGTTTACTGCTGCAAGGATCTATGAATATACAGAATATCTCTGTACTGTATGTTTACCTTGTGTTTAGAACAGGTTTACTTTAAAATGTGATAAACAGAATAAAAAGAAATAAAGCCACTGTTCATTTCAAGAACTTGGCCGACCTATAACCAGATAGAATATTCTTTCCCTTTGCAGTTTTGTTTGGCCCCGCTCATTAGAATTTCCCTAGAAGGTCTGGCTCATTATGAAATATCAACTATATACGAATACGTCGACAAATTATCGATGATTATAGGTAGTAATATCCGAATGATTTATTTGGAATTAAATTTAAAATTAACTTAAATTAAATTAAATTGTAACGCTACGTTCTTCGATGAGTTGTTTTTAACAATTTTCTCCTTATAGACGCAACGGATAGAAGTAAGCGATCACCAACTTAAGCCTATACCCCCTTTCATTTTTCACGAACACTCCCTTTAAGCATACCCCTCTCCCCCCATACACATATTAAGCAAATACGACTCGCTCCCCCCCCCCTCCCCCCGAACCTTTTCTATAAGAATAAAGTCTATTGATTACGGTGCAGGATTTACATATTTTTCTAGAAGAAGTATAAAAGAATCAAAATGCCCTTTAAAATTAACAACTTTAACAAAATTTTTGTTAAGTTTGATGGATTATATAAAAACTATTTGCGTTGTTTCCATTTTTTAGGACATTCTGACTCTGTATGTCTCCTGATCTGTGTATATGCAGTTCCTTTGAATCCTTAGAAGTGCAGTGCATTAGAGACAATGATACAGAAAAGAAACCCTCCCATTCTCTCCAGTCTCTACTTTATACTAGAGAAACCTTGTTATGGTCTTTACTTCTTATTATAATATAGTTCTTAAATTGTAGGAGTTTTTCATGCGAGAGGTTTCTTCTCAAAGTAATAACTAAATCTGGATTGTATTATTATTCTCTTCCTGTTCCTGCTCTCTTTCTTTCTCTCTCTGGACTATACTGCAGGTCTGGGGGTAGAAGAGGATTAAACTTTGTCTCAGTTTCACTCTCTGCTCTGTGTACTTGACACATCACGAGGAGGGGTCCAAACCTAATTATGACGAAAGTTATTAACCAGTTTTTATTTTAAAACTATGTTTGCAACCTCTAATTGACATATAAGATTACTTAGAATATTCTTTCCCTTTGCAGTTTTGTTTGGCCCCGCTCATTAGAATTTCCCTAGAAGGTCTGGCTCATTTAGTGTACTGTACGGGGGCGGAAACGTCATGGATGTGTGTCTGTACCAAAACAGTGTGTGTAAGTAATACCGAACCGAAGGCGTGTACTGAAGGTATATACAGTACATAAGAATCTCGGTATTTGTACAGTCTAGGAGAGTACATTTGTTTATTGTTTATTGTTTACTTAAAAATAAGTTTAATATACATTTACTATATTATTTATTTATTTAAGTCAACACTATAAGCCAAATTGTCATGCAAAGAATATAATTTATTCAATCTTAACTATAATTGGCAACATTGTTCTGCAATTTCTTTGACTGTAGGGCGTAGGCATGTTGTGTGTCTGTACCAAAAGAGTGTGCGTGTGTAATAACGAACTCGTCTGCAAAGGGGTGTGACTGACCATGCCAGACCAGTGCCATTTCCCTTCCCTTTATTCTTATTCCCTGGTACTGTCTCGTTTTGTCTGGTATAATCTGTGTGTATACTGTACAGCTTGCTCTATCTGGTTATAGGTCGGCCAAGTTCTTGAAATGAACAGTGGCTTTATTTCTTTTTATTCTGTTTATCACATTTTAAATTTTCCAGAAGTAACCAGGACTAGAATGGATTGGATGGGAGAGAGCTTAGATCAGTGTGTAGAGGATGCATGTGGAGACTCCTGCTCTTCCAGGGACATGGATATGTGTGATCAGGTTTGTTCCAGATCAACTCCGTTCCAGCTATTTTCCTTTATGAGTATTGCCATCTGGGAAGTGGAAAGTATATTTCACTCTACACTAGAATCAACTACTTCTTCGTTCAGTTTACTACAGATCACTGCAGTACACAGTACATACCTTTTCTTCAAATATCTAACTTTTTTAGACTTTTTAAGAAGCCACTTAAATGCCAATAAATCGTTAGCGTTTTAAAGAACAGATAAAACAGGTCGCCCAACCTGCAGTATTAGTTAATGGCTAGCTACCAAGGAGTATGAAATAGAAGGGAGATACAACTGACGCGGCCCGCCCTAGAAGGGAGATACAACTGACGCGGCTCGCCCTACCATATGATTATACATGCTTTGCAGACGGTACTCCGTTTGTATCAGAAATATTTGTCTGATGTACAATTACCGCGTATACAATAACCTATTCTGAATATTTCTTTTACAAATGGAGTACTCGTCTGCAAAGCATGTATAATGTCTTCACAATATATTTTTATTATCGATATTGGATAATTCCTGTATCATATTAAGTTTTGATAACGAAACTGTAGAATTTGGAACACTAAACATATTTAAAGATGTCCAAAGATTTAGATTATTGATAACAAATAAAATTGATAAAAACAAGAATAGCACTTTTTTATCAATCTCAAAGAACATTCTCAGAGATCAATGGCCAATTATAAGAAACAATTTACTAAATTATTCGGTTACGACTTATGCATCCCTTTATTTGCTTTTTTATCAAAATTGCTAATATGATATTACATCCCCAGCTATTACCAACTCTCTAGATTGACGGAGACCAGCATCTTGTAAACCTGATGGATAACTGGGGGTACGCCCCCCTTCATCCAGACAACCTGCCCTCCTTTCCACCCCTTCACAGGGGCGTACACCTTACAGTTGGGGCCTGTATACTTGTGGCAGGTTAGTTAATTTCCACCCCTCCTTGTCTGTGATCGAAAGGTTAAAAGATTTCACGCAAAGATCAATGCTAATTTTGCCAACTACATGCTGAAAACTGAAGCTCAAAGAACATGATTCTTAGTTCTAAAATGTATATGTCTAAGGCTACAAAAAAGTATAATGGATTTACTGAGTTGAAATCTAATGCTTTGCGACACTTAAAATCACTCTTGTCTGGATCTAAGTGAATGTTAGCTTTTAAAGTTGAAAGGATTTTTTCCCGATTTGATAACAATAACTTAAACAAATTTTGATTTTCTGTTTTTATTAAATTTAAAAATTAATTAAAAAAACTCTTTTTAAATATATATTTTTTTAATCTTGACCCTATAAAATTTCTCGCAATGGGGTCATGTCTTTTATGTGAGGCTTCAGAAAAATCTAGCTCTAGCAATTTGATCGTTTAGACGTATTAAGAGGAGGAACAAACATACCTGCAGATAGCACAAATATATAAATATTAGCTGAAGTGCCCGGCGTTGCCCGTGAAATAAAAAAAATCCATCTTAAAAAGAAAAATAATAACTATATCAAAAGATAAAAAAATCTTATAAACCCCCGGATCTCTACAACCATTTTTATGAAAAGACAGCATTTCACGTTTTTACAACCAACCCAGCTTTAAATATTAATTTCTATTGGTTCTAATTCGCTTTCTGTTTCTTTATACTGTACCAAGTAATATATAAATATTTCTTTTACTGTACTAGCTTAGGAACCCAGCTTTATCTGTATCTCGTTTATTTATCTATAAAAGCCCATGTACTCAAACTAATATGTTAAAACAAAGCTACGAACATTTTGTGATTTTAACAAGCACACACAAAAGAAAATTATCAAAGATGCACGGTGTATGTAAAAGTAGGGGGGAGGAGGTCAGTTGGATTAGGGTAGAGAGAGAAAACTTGCTCTCAACCTCCGTTAAATAGATGATCTTACTCTAGTCTTTACTTTACTTTCCTATATTAGATATTAATATTAAGAACATATCAAATAAAAATGGAGCCCTGCATAGTAGAAGAAAACTCATCCCGGAAATTGTTTTGCAACAATTAAAAACTTTTCGTCCCTTTTTGTCTTTCTTTTGTTTTTTCTTTTCTTCCTTCGTTATTCGTTATTCTTTAATATAACCTGTTGCACAGTTTTGAGTGGAAGAATCCATTTTGTGAACCAAGCATCGGAGATCTTTCATTCCTAGTTAATGTTACTGTTGGAGCAACAATCTTTACTGAAGGTTTGTAGTGAAACAAGTCCAATATTAGGTCTCGTCGTTCTCTCTCTAAAAAAAAAACAAAAAAAAACAGGGTACAGAATAGGTTATTTTACTAAGGTTACGCATATTTAAAAGTGTTATTGAATGTGTGAAGAACATTTCATATTTAAATCTTCCTATACTGTCCTAAAACCAGCTAAATTTTATCCCAACAAAGTTTTAAAATTAGAAATGCCTTTCGTTTTATTTTAATCTTATATAGAGGGTAGTGTTGCGGCGGGTGATAGGGGGGTGGGGGTAGTATCTGGGAAGTATATAACATCTATCAAGGTTTGCTGGGAAGTATGTAATATCTATCAAGGTTTGCTGGGAAGTATATGATATCTATCAAGGTTTGCTGGGAAGTATATCGTATCTCTTAAGGTTTGCTGGGAAGTATCTAATATCTATCAAGGTTTGTTGGGAAGTATATGATATCTATCAAGGTTTGCTGGGAAGTATATAATATCCATCAAGGTTTGCTGGGAAGTATATAATATATATCAAGGTTTGCTGGGAAGTATATAATATCTATCAAGGTTTGCTGGGAAGTATATGATATCTATCAAGGTTTGCTGGGAAGTATATAATATCTATCGAGGTTTGATGGGAAGTATATAACATCTTTCAAGGTTTGCTGAGAAGTATATAATATCTATCAAGGTTTGCTGGGAAGTATATAATATCTATAAAGGTTTGCTGGGAAGTATATAACATCTTTCAAGGTTTGCTGGGAAGTATATAATATCTATCAAGGTTTGCTGGGAAGTATATGATATCTATCAAGGTTTTGCTGGGAAGTATATAATATCTATCAAGGTTTGCTGGGAAGTATAAAATATCTATCAAGGTTTGCTAGGAAGTATATGATATCTATCAAGGTTTGCTGGGAAGTATATGATATCTATCAAGGTTTGCTAGGAAGTATATAATATCTATCAAGGTTTGTTGGGAAGTATATAATATCTATCAAGGTTTGCTAGGAAGTATTTCGAATGCCACTCTGATCTCTATACACTACAGACTCCGTCAACACATCCTTGATCCAACAGGTATAGTGTTTAAAGAAAAGATGTAGCATGGGTTAAATAATAGTGAAAGAAGTTAAAAGAAAACCAGAAATGTTTAGATTTAGTAAAGAACATATAGCAGGATTCAATATATAAACAGTGGTAGGCGATAATGTCAATATAATGAAGACGACTTTTTATCTAAGTTTTTGTTGTTATCAAGCTTTTTTCTAATTACAAGTTTACAAGTATAATTAACAGTTTCTCTTTGCATTCTGTTTGTGTATACATGCTGTTTAAAAGCTTGATATGAAACAAAATTGAAATCGAAATTCGTCTTCATTGTATTGGTATAATCGCCTACTACCGTTTTATATATATAAAAGTTTTATATATATTTGTTAGGCATTTTGTTGTTGAACTTCTGTATTGCGAACTTTCTAATGTGTGTTCTACAATTTCCTTTCTCTTCAACCAGTAGTTTCGTTGGCAGGTAACTAAACAGTAGTTTTGTTGAGAGGTACCCGACAGTAGTTTTGTTGGTACTTAAAAAATAAGTAGTTTCGTTGATAGTTAACAAACCAGTAGTTTTGTTGGTTGTTAACAAACCAGTAGTTTAGTTGGTAGTTAACAAACCAGTAGTTTTGTTGGTTGTTAACAAACCAGTAGTTTTGTTGGTACGTAACAAATAAGTAGTTTTGTTGATAGTTAACAAACCAGTAGTTTTGTTGGTACGTAACAAATAAGTAATTTTGTTGATAGTTAACAAACCAGTAGTTTTGTTGTTACGTAACAAATAAGTAGTTTTGTTGATAGTTAACAAACCAGTAGTTTTGTTGGTACGTAACAAATAAGTAGTTTCGTTGATAGTTATCAAACCAGTAGTTTTGTTAGTAGTTAACAAATCAGTTATAGTTTAGTTGGTAGTTAACAAACCAGTAGTTTAGTTGGTTGTTAATCCAGTAGTTTTTGGTAGTTCACAAACCAGTAGTTTAGATACTAGTTAACAAATCAGTAGTTTAGTTGGTAGTTAACAAACTAGTAGTTCAGTAAGTAGTTAACAAATAAGTAGTTTAGTTGGTAGTTAACAAACCAGTAATTTAGTTGATAGTTAACAAATCAGTAGTTTAGTTGGTAGTTAACAAACCAGTAGTTTAGTTAGTTTAAGAAATCAGTAGTTTGGTTGGTAGTTAACAAACCAGTAGTTTAGTTGATAAGTATTTGTGTTTCAATAATTCAACTGTTAATTGATTACAAAAATCAATGTTAAGAAAAGACGGCTTTTAACAAAAGTTTTTCCCTTTTCTGTTTATAGAATCTTAAAAAACATCAAATTTAAAATTTAGTAATTATTCAACATGAGATACCTGTCTTACTAAGAAATTATTTTTTTGTCACCAGCTCTGATTTTTTAATCCCTTTATCTTTACATCCTAATTTTGTATACCTTAGATATTTCAAGCTATGACTACTGACGTTAGATCAAATAATCTAAATTTTAAATATTACAGGTTTACACCATCAGAATGACAAAAATATAGGGATTGGAAATTTGTTTGGCCAAGACTCAAATCAACTATATTATTGTAGCTGGGTGTGGGGAGATACTGGTTGTCAACTGTACGCTGCTGCTGGATTCTTCCTTGGTATAGGAGTAATCTATGCTCTAGGAGTTCTCATAGTTGATAGATACACTCAGATAACATGTAAATATATCATCTTATTATTCAGTAGATCTTAACATTAAAGGGACTGTCACCGTAATTATACACTCAGATAACATGTAAATATATCATCTTATTATTCACTAGATCTTAACATTAAAAGGACTGTCACCGTAATTATAAGTGAACCCCCAGTGTAGCATAAACCCACGAGTCACTTTTATAGAGAAACCTCAATATCTCAATATTTTTTAAGAATAAAATTTAATAGGCCGTGCCTTTGTTAATAGGACATACAGCTCTTCATTTGAAGGGTCACTTGAAATTTTGTTAACAGTCCCTTTAAGACGATAAATATATATTTTTACAATATTTTATGAAACATAAACCCGAAACTGATATTTTGAAATTTAAAAAATTCTCAAAGTTTAAAATATAAACCCATTTACAATTAATAAACAATTTTGAAAATTAATGACGTCTTGATTGATCAAAATCATTAAATTAAAATAGAATATAAATTTAATACAATTATCAAGTTTAATCGAATTTTTAAAAGAATTTAAAATATATTATTATCAAAAACATCTATACTATAATGAATACAATGATAAAATAAATATTTAATTTTTTATTAATGATATTATCATTGTTATTGTGTTAATATTCTTTATCATAATTATAAGCTCAGTTTTCATTAATATATAATATATTTATATTAATATTTGATTGCTGAACAGATAATTCATTACAACGGTTCAGGCCCAGGCGCGTATAGAGGATTTCATCGGAGGGGGAGGGGGGGAGGGATTCAGGAAACTTATGACTGTAGGACGGATAAATTTTTCATATTATCTAGAGAACCGTAGACCATGTAGGACTAATATATCTTCATATTATCTAGGTTATGATAATTATTTAGTGAACCGTAGACCCTGTAAAACGAATATATCTCTCTGGTTTATGATAATTATCTAGTGAACCGTTGTAGTCCCTCTAAAACGGATATATCTCTCTGGTTCATGATAATTATCTAGTGAACCGTAGACCCTCTAAAACGGATATATCTCTCTGGTTCATGATAACTATCTAGTGAACCGTAGACCCTCTTAAACGGATATATATCTCTGGTTTATGATAATTATTTAGTGAACCGTAGACCCTGTAAAACGGATATATCTCTCTGGTTTATGATAACTATCTAGTGAACCGTAGACCCTCTTAAACGGATATATATCTCTGGTTTATGATAATTATTTAGTGAACCGTAGACCCTGTAAAACGGATATATCTCTCTGGTTTATGATTATTATCTCCTGGCATGCAGTCCTACTATTTACAGGTATAAAGATAAAATGAAATTTTTATTCATGCTTAAAAATTGCTCTATGTTTAACCTTATATAGCCTGGGGGTTTGAATCTGTATAGAAAAAGGCCTTAGAGAATAAATATTAATTAATTTTTCAGTGCCCATTATAAAAAATTAGACCACTAATGAGAGTGTATTCTGTATAGTGCAAAACTACTAGAAGGGAGGGTTGTTTGGCAACAAGTTCCCCCGCTCCCCCAGCCTGTTTAGGGTTAAATTGAAGGGCTTTGTGAAATTTCATAGAAAGACATTTAATAGATAGGACATTTCATAGATATATCATTTCATAGATAGGACATTTCATAGATAGGACATTTAATAGATAGGACATTTCTATAGAAAGGACATTTCATAAATAGAGAAGATTTTTCATAGACAAAGGAGTTTTTTTATCAACGAAATTTCAAAAAAAAATTATTTAAGTTTTAACATTTTTAAAACATTACATATGAAGAGTATTTTATTTGTTTTTAAGAACTTATTGCATCTTATTTCTGTCTATTTTTAAGTTTTAAGATAAAATGATTTTGGAGAAAAAATTAGATTTTAAAAAAGTAAAAAAAAATCTTTTTTGTAAAAAATTCAAAAAATTCAAAAATATCATTCTATTAAAAATCTCCTCTGTCAATGAAAAATCTTCTTTGTCTATGAAATGTCTTATCTATGAAATGTCTTTATCTATGAAATGTCCTATCTCTGAAATGTCTTGATTTTGTTATCTATGAAATGTCTTTCTATGAAATATGACAACGTCAAAATGAAGAAATACAAATTATATCTATATTATTCTTGAATTAAAATTTTCCATTTCCATTAAAAGAGGTGCATGTCCGATTTACAAAGGTACCCTTAAAAGCATTGTTTTATTAATGCATGTTTTCCCACTAAAAGTGCTGACAGGCGGATTTCTGTTGCTTGAGAAATTGTCAAAATTAAATACTTTTCAAACTATTGATCAGGCGAAGATTTAAAGGGCACAGTGATTTACACAAAGCCCTTGATTAAAGCGAATACTCACTTGAAATCACAAGAACAGTCTCTTTATTTTGAAATATTTATCCTCGTTAGCTCCTCCTTTACTGGATGTATTTGGACGGTATGGTCCTGAACCTAGTGGAACAATGTGTACTCTGGATTTCTGGCATGGAAACTTTAGGATTGTTCTCTTTATCAATACTTGTTCATTATATACAGGGTTATTCATAGGAGATAAGACTTTAGGATTGTTCTCTTTATCAATACTTGTTCATTATATACAGGGTTATTCATAGGAGATAAGACTTCAGAGACTATACAGAGTTTATTCGGTCTTTGTTTGTGATTATATGCGATTAAAATATTAGTTAAAGATAACAAATGTTGATCAATTCCTGCTGTTATCATTAAAGTAAAATCCTTTTTCTTTTCCTCTTAATTTACGACCACTCATAATGAACAGCCCTCAGAGTGGTATTTCTGATTTTTAAGTTATAGTAGCAGACGCCTTACTCCAACAAGTTCTCTTAAATCCGTAACAATACAGGTATACCCTTCTGTAATCTTAATATGTATCAACAATACTCTCTATAATACTCAATCTCTATAATACTCAATCTCTATCAATCCTAATAAGATTCTGTTGTATTCTTTAGTATGTATCACTCAGATACAATTAGCTCTCTATAATACTCAATCTCTATCAATCCTAATAAGATGCTGTTGTATTCATTAGTATGTATTGTTCAGATACAACTAGCTCTCTATAATACTCAATCTCTATCAATCCAGATAAGATGCAGTTTTATTCTTTTGTATGTATCGCTGAGATACAACTAGCTCTCTATAATACTCAATCTCTATCAATCCCAATTATACGCTGTTGTGTTCATTAGTATGTATTACTCAGATACAACTAGATCTCTATAATACTCAATCTCTATCAATCCAGATAAGACGCTGTTGTATTCTTTAGGATGTATCACTCAGATACAACTAGCTCTTTATAATACTCAATCTCTATTAATCCTAATAAGATGCAGTTGTATTCATTAGTATGTATTACTCAGATACAACTAGATCTCTATAATACTCAATCTCTATTAATCCTAATAAGACGCTGTTGTATTCATTAGTATGTATCACTCAGATACATCTAGATCTCTATAATACTCAATCCATTCTTTTATACTTCTAAAATACTTGTTTAGAAAGAGTTACATCTTCTCAGCAAATTTTTATTCGTAAGAGCTCATTTATTTCTCTATTTTTCTATTCAATTTTTATTTTCTATTATTTTTTAGATGCAACCTCTATTACAAATATCTCATCAAAAAATTAACTATATTCAAAGAACTACATTCTTTATTTTGTCCTTGTATTCCATCTAGTCAACTTTAATATTTTAAACTCTTTAAATCTTTTATATTATTTTATTCTTACTGCTATTACAAAAATCTTGTATTTCTTAGAAAAATTTCCTTGTACATTTTTCTCCTAAATAAATAAAGATATCAAATATCTAATACATTTTTGACATTTCTCCAACCTGATTCCTTTCTACTACTACAGTTACTGCAACATACTTTTGTAAAATACAAACTAAGGGTTTACAACTTTACGGGGTACTAAACAACTAAGGGTTTACTAGGTACAACAAAACTAAGGGGTTTAATCAGGGTCGTTACAACAAAAATAAGGGTTTACAACTTTACGGTGTACAACAAAACTAAGGGTTTACGGGGTACAAAACTAAGGGTTTACGGGGTACAAAACTAAGGGTTTACGGGATACAAAACTAAGGGTTTACGGGGTACAACAAAACTAAGGGTTTACGGGGTACAACAAAACTAAGGGTTTACGGGGTACAAAACTAAGGGTTTACGGGGTACAAAACTAAGGGTTTATGGGGTACAACAAAACTAAGGGTTTACGGGGTACAACAAAACTAAGGGTTTACGAGGTACAACAAAACTAAGGATTTACAACTCTACGGCCACAACAAACCCTAAGATTACGGGGTACAACAAAAAATACGTAATCCATCAGTTTACTTAATGTCCGCTGTACAGTGAACAGTACATACAAAGAAAATATAAAACTGCACAATAAATTAAGAGAACATATAAACAGGAATTATAACAGCTATGTATACTTTCTTGTAGCCTGTGGATTTGTGGCCCCAACCTCAGCTATGTAAGTGTTTTTCTTTTCCATAATTTTAAACCTGCCAACGTGATTATAAATGCATGTTCATTAAGTATTAAAAATTATTTGCAACTATTTTACAAGGAAGTTGTCAAACTTTTAATTTCCAATAAAAGCAGTTGTGTACACCATTTTACCTTCTTTTTACAGTGGGTCGTTATTTTACATACGAGTTACCACACAAAAATTTGGGCCCGGTCGGTTCAGCCGTTTTTACGTTTATTGGATACACAAACAAGCAAAGTTTATTTAGAAATTTGTTCTGCATAATAATTGTATTTTTCAAACTTGTGAAGGTTACTAATGTTCCTGAAGTCAGCTAAAAGCATAAAGGATCCAAATATCAGGAAAAGATGGAACAGTGTTCAGTTGATCCATCATGAAGCTGTTGTTAAGGTGACAAATATGTGCTTTTAAGATAAGTTCGAGTATAGCATGGTTTAAATATCTATAAAAATGTGCCATAAACATGTTTAGGGATAATCAGCAGTTACATCACAAGATCTTAGTCTAAAATAATAACGAAGACGATAACTCTTTGTATTGGATACCAATGTATTGAATACCAATGTATTGGATACCAATCTATTGGATACCAATTCTATTCTTTGACTTACTTCACCCTGAAAAGCTGATAAATAATTTGTATATCCATCTATATATATATATATATATATATCTATATAAATTTTGTATTTCCGTTATTGTGTTTGTGCGTTTGTTTGTTTGTATGTCTGATCATAACTAAGAAAAAATGTTGACAGATTTGCCTTAAATTTGTATTAGGGAAATCTGTAAAAACACAGGAATTTTCTTAGCAATTATTTTTGACATAGTTACATTGAGTGGAACTTGTCTTTTTTACAGCGATAGTTTAGTTTCCAGACCAAAGCTAAGTGCCCAAACCATTTTTAAAAATGTTTTTATTTTTGTATAGACATGTGGTTTCCTATTCTTGGCAGCTATGGCATGCTGGACACCATACGCAGTTCTGGTTCTCTGGACGGTTGTGTTTCCTCCAACATCTCTTAATATCTACTATACTCTCATCCCCCCCATCATATGTAAACTTGCACCTGGAGTCAATGCAGTTATAATTTGGAGGAATATACCTAGGATACAGGCGGGATACAGGTATTAGAATACAGGTCATTCAGGTAGGAGGACACAGGCTGGATACAGTTAGGAGGATACATGATACAAATTGGAGGATGTGGACAGGTTATAGGTAGGAAGATACAGACAACAGATAGGAGGCTGCGTACAGGTTACAGATATACAGCTGATACAGGATACAGGTAAAGAGGATACAAGATATACAAGCAGGAGGATACAGGTTACTTATAGATGCAGGAAAGAGAATACGGCCGGATAAATATAGAATGATATACAGGATACAGGATTCAGGTATAGATACTTGAGTGAGGATAAAGGATTATAGAGAAATGGGAAAAGGGGCCAATATAGAATTTTGTGGGAAAAATCTAAATACAATACTTGAAGCAATGATCGATATACATGATACAGAATACAAAATAGGCAAGAGATACAGGATACAAAATAAAATTTGAAGAGTGCTATAAACTGAAAATATACTGTAAATTAACATTACTATCTCCAGGTACTTGAAGAGTAACCGGGACGGATCGCTGCCCCCTGAGTTAGGACAGATGGATGGGTTCCAGGACGGAGATGAGCTGGTTCAAGAGAAACTAGCTCCGACTCTAACTGTAGACTAGAAGAAGAAATGGCAAATGTCGGCTCTACACAATGGGATCATTTTAACATATTAATAAAGCAGTTGCTCACAAAATATATCTTCTTAATGGGTAGTTTCAAGGAACCCTCCAAGAAAAGATGGCAATGCCTGATTTACAACGATACCCTTAGAAGCTGTGCCTGATCAAGTATGAATAAGAAATCAATGCTTATCATTTTGAAAGCTGATTATTTTAAACTGTGGTTTCTCTTCAAAAGTGCAGACTTGCAGAAAAACATTTAGAAATTATTAGATTTCAACACTTTCAAACCTAAAACAACAATATATCTTCTACTTTAGAATTTTCGTTAATCAGCTTAAAGTTTTAACTTTCAAGGGTACCGTTGTGAATCGGAATTGCCACCTTTTCATAGAGTGTCACTTGAAAATACGCTTACAGTCACTTTAAGCAACTATAAAATGTTTAAAGACATTTTAAAAGCTAGTTTATTATTAATATACAATATTATATTTTTGATTCAATGTAAAGACGACAGACCACAAAACGCGGGAAAACGCAATTGTTCCGCCATTTTTTCCCCTCACAAACATCTTAAAATCGAAGGAAACATGTTTATTTTTAATTGTCACATTAAAAATAAATGAACAATCCTTTTAAATGAAAATTTGAATTTTTAAATAAAATCTTAATTTTTTCAGGTTTTATCTTTTTTCTTTCAGTATTTTTTATTTTATATAAAATTAGTTTTTTTCTGTAAAATATGAAATAAATATTGTGCGTTTAAAAAAGTATAAATATTTTTATTTAAAACAAAACATACATTTCTTTATATACAATATACATATGTATATATATATATTTATCAATAAATATTACTTTAATGTAAAGTTGTCTTTTTTAATATCTTCACAACGAAATAATATCCTTCTTGGTTCCAAAACAAGTTGAACAAAACCGTTCAGACGCCATAGAGCTTTCTTCAAATCTAAACTTGAAAGCAGAGAGTTTGCTTCAAATTAAAACTTGAAACCAGAGAGTTTGCTTCAAATTTAAACTTGAAACCAGAGAGTTTGCTTCAAATTTAAACTTGAAATCAGAGAGTATGCTTTAAAGTAAAACTTGAAACAAGAGGGTTTGCTTTAAATTAAAATTTGAAAGCAGAGAGTTTGCATCAAATCCAAACTTGAAAGCAGAGAGTTTGCATCAAATCCAAACTTGAAAGCAGAGAGTTTGCATCAAATCCAAACTTGAAAGCACAGAGTTTGCATCAAATCCAAACTTGAAAGCAGAGAGTTTGCTTCAAATTAAAACTTGAAAGCAGAGAGTTTGCTTCAATTTAAAACTTGAAAGCAGAGAGTTTTCTTCAAATTAAAACTTGAAAGCAGAGAGTTTGCTTCAAATTAAAACTTGAAAGCAGAGAGTTTGCATCAAATTTAAACTTGAAAGCAGAGAATTTTCTTCAAATTTCAACTTGAAAGCAGAGAGCTTTAAAGAGGGCTATGCCTAATTAACAACGTTACCCTCGAAATCTGATTAATAAAGTGAAAGGTAGCGTAGTTTTCTAGCTTGAAAAGTGTTTAATTCCGATCATTTCTCCTTAGTTTTCTTGCAGTAGAAATGCACAATTGAAAATAATCTGTTTTAAGATTATAAGCATCGATGTATAATTCATACTTGATTACGCAAAGCGTTTAAGGGTATCGTTGTGAATCAAACATAGAACTCTATAAATGGAAGTTTGCTTGAAATCATATGTACAGACCTTTAAATACCTTCAAAAAATAAGTGTAAAACTCTATGTGGAATAACATTGCACAATAATTGAAATTTGACTTAACATGGTTCAAAAACTTTAAATCAGAAAATCCTGCAGTTTATGCTCTAAACTCTGATCATGGTTGAAAAGGGATTGGTTTTGGAACACACAAAGGTTCAGGTACTTTTTTAGACAGATAGGTGGAATAAATTTTTAAATGTATGGCAAATAGATTGCTGCAAGCTCATGGGGATCTGACATTCTAGACAAGCATAGCCATGGTTTACATCCTGGCAACATTTCTTTGCATTTAGGGTGCTCCGTGTACTTTTATAGGCTCAATCGAATAACTTAAGATTGTTGAATTGAAAAATCAGTAAACCGAACTGATATCCATCACAGAAGTAGCGGTTGAATTTAAAACTACGGGAGTTTTTTTGACAAAAAACTCCGCAATTTCTTCCGGAGATTTATCTTTTGTTTCCGGTACACAGAAAACAATAAATATGGCTCCTATAAATGACAACCCTGCGAAGCACCAAAAAGCTGAGAAAGATCCAGAATATTCCTGAATGTATCCAAAGCTAAGTGCAAAGCAGAAGTTACAGATCCACGTGAACGCTACGGCAAACGGATATAGTTTCCCACGTGCTGAAGTGGGAAGTATTTCCGCCATGACAGTCCAAGCAACTGCTCCATATCCAACCATGAAAAAGGATATAAATACAAGCATAGAGACAAGTGGTACCCAGTGGCAGGTTAAAGAAACCCCTGAACCCTTGAGATAATAGTAAACCCCTAATATAATCAGATTGATACTGGTCCCAATAGATGAAGCAAGTAGGAGAAGTTTTCTGCGTAGAAGTTTGGAGAGTCCAATAGCGGCAATACAGCTGACCAAGATGACCCCGCCGGTGATTCCAGTAGCGATATGTTCGTTCATTGTTAGCCCCGACTCCTTGAAGATAAGCTTACTGTAGGCGATGATGGTGTTGTATCCCGTGGCCTGGAAGAAGAACATGATGGCTAGACAGACGAGAGATGGTTTCCAGACTGCAGGGTGCTTGTGGAATCTCCAGGACGGAGAGGAGTTTGCATCTTCTGTATTTTCAAATACGTCCGGACCACTGTAGTGCAGAGTTTCTCCTTGAACCTGCGGAGAAGTTAATTAAAGGGTCTGCTGACATAATATTTTATAACGAGTCCCATAAAACCTTTGTCTGAGCAATAGATAACTAAAAAATACTTATTTTCTGAACAAAAAATGTTAACATATAACAGACCTGATGCTTTAAGGACAATAAAGGAAGTTGTTAGAATAAAAACAAAAATTCAAGGTATAAAAACGGTCATGTAGCTTCCTTATTGTTACTCAGATATAGATTTAAAGGGCGCCGTTATAAATCAGTTATAAATCAGTTATAAATCAGTTATAAATCAGTTATAAATCAGTTATAAATCAGAAAAAAAATTTAAAAGTTTATTTGTTTCGTACCTGTTTAAAGAACCCTGTAGGAGCCTCTGTTCGTCCCAATTTTTGTAGAGATTGTTCAGCTCCCATAAAGTCTCCCTAAAATATTGAAAAATTTTCTAACGATTCAAAAAAAAATAATTACGAAAAAATATTTCAAATTAACTCTTTTTTTAATGTTTCAAGAAACAGGAGGTTTTCTCACCTTCGAGGCTAGATGTACAGGTGACTCTGGGATTACCCAAATAAACAAGATCGTTGGTACTATCAGAGCTATCCCTGAGAGAGCCAACCCTGCCCATTCTAACCAGATACCAGAGATATATGTCGTTAACAGTCCAACCTGGAACAATAATAGTGGTCTATATTAGATTCTTTAAACATTTTTCTGAGAAAAAATGATGGAGATATCTTGTAAAATTTATAACTTTCAAGTGTGGTTTCTTTTAAAATGTTGATGTCAGATTTTTGCAGCAAAAAAAGAAAGTAATGGAATTGAGTTTTTGCCACAAATTATGATTTTACATTTGCCATATCTTTTCAACCTGATGGTGTAAACCATTGATATTTCAAACTACCATTATTTGATCTAAAATTATTCATTGTTTGAAATATCTAAGGTCTCCGACAATCAAATGCAAAGATATAGGGATAAGAAAATACAGAGTTTGTGACAAAAACTCAATTCTTTTGAAGAATGTTGTTCTCTTGAAGATATGAGAAATCAGATACAGAGTTAAAGGGTGCCATCGTCAATCAGAAATGTAAGTTTGAAATTAGAACTTTTGTGATGTGAATCTTGGGATTAAACTTTGATCTCCTTGATCTCCTTTTTATGGAGATCTACCGATCAATTTAATTCAGCTTTGAAATCCCGTGATGGCCATACCCTGCAGGATTAACTACAATTGAGAGATCAAGCATAAATTCTCAAATTTAAAAGAGACCACATTAGATATCGAGATTAAACGTTCTAAAGTTAAAATACCCACACAAAAGTTAAATGGTGCAGAATATACTAGAGTAATTATTCCAACTCTGTTACCTGGGTAAATAGTGCAGAATCTACTAGAGTAATTATTCCAACTCTGTTACCTGGGTAAATAGTGCAGAATCTACTAGAGTAATTATTTCAACTCTGTTACCTGGGTAAATAGTGGAGGAATTACTCCCAACATTCCTCTATTACTGATATTGGATACTTCTACAAGATAGACTGGAGTTATAGAGAGAGTTAATCCTAATCCTATTCCACCTAACAACCGACCTAAACAACAAATTATAAGAATTAAAATGATAAAATTTGTCCAACTAGTGGAGATGATAATAATTATTTTGACGGGATTGTAAAATTGTTTACAGATTTATCAAGTTTTCTGGTAAATTTGATCTTAAATTAAACAATTAAAAAATAACCAGAGCATGGAAACTCTTGAATTGTGGATATCAAGATCAATTCATAATCTCGATCTTTTGTTAATCTGCAGATTATTTTAATCAATATCCCGCTTGGTAATCGTACACAGTCAGAGGTTTAAGGGAGCTTGGTTAAGGAATGATTCTCTGAAAGTGCCCACAGTGGATAACGAGATCAAACAATGAGTATCCAACGCAAAAGTTCCCAGCTCAGGAGAACAATGCTTTTTCATGCATTGAGATGAAGTTGGTTTATTTTGATAAACCAGTATTTTTATATCAGTTATCTTTGCACTACATTCTAAATTCTAATGTTTATAATGCAACTGAAGATAAAAGCACACAGTCAGTGCTGACATCCTAATAATTCATGAGATTGGGTCTCTGTCCTTTTAAAAGGTCGGTGGGGGGGGGGGGTACATATGTGTTATAATTAATATTTTATCATAATTACCTATAATAATCATTTCAACGTTAACCGCGAAGCCAATGAGTAGATATCCCAATAGATAAGCTACAGTCATCACGTAAAGAGCAGCACCCCGCCTACCCAGCAGTGTCATGGTAGGTATAGATAATAAACAACCAAGCACTGCACCCAATGTGTGAACACTACCTATAACAAAATTATTTCTCTAAGCATGAACGAGAGTGTAAAGGTTGAATAATTAGATTCATAATGTTTTGGAAAATCTTTTTTTAGAATAAGATTGAAAAATTCTAAAGTTTTTTTTAGAGAGTACAAGAGATTTAATTACTTTTGGGTTTTGTTATAATGGAGGGGGGGGGGGGGGTATTTTAATGATGCATTGCTTAAGAGCTAATATGTTTTGCAATTACTATATCTGTTATCTTTTTAATACTGTGATATCATTTCTACGTTACTAATTCTTGTTCCTAGTTGATATTTAGGTCATGGTATCATGGTACAACAAATATATAAACTAGTTAATTAACGCCCCCGGCTTATGTTTCATTCAAATATCATCAATCTGTCTCAAGGAAGAAATGAACTCATTTAATCGAAAAAAAGAAAAAAAGAATTGAATCTGTTGTTAAAGGAATTGAGTCTTTGCCACAAACTCTGAATTTATAATCCCTATATCTTTAGAACCCAATGTCGTAAATCTTTAATTTCAAACTTATAATATTTGATCTAACAGAATTCATAGTTTGAAATATCTAAGGTCTACGACATTGGAATCCAAAGATATAGGATTTAGAAAAGCAGGGTTTGTGGCAAGATAGAAGATCATAAAAATATGAGTCAGCTGTTTTACATGATTAAGCCATTTCTCACAAAAGTTTGAACCTCTGAAAGTACAAAACCTAAAGTACTAAACTATAAGTGTACTGAGTGTACTAACCTATCCATGAAGCATGATGAAGATTAATCTGAACAGTTGAGCTCTGTTTGAACAATGAAGGAAGAGCAGGTGATGAGTAGGCAATAACAGTTCCATCTAGTACACAACCCAGGGACATACCAGCAACAGCCAGACCTTGCTTTACTAAACCATTCTGTAAACTCAGCCAGGAACTTGATCTAGAGCAGGACTGAGAAACTTTTTCAGTTCTGGTCACATTATCAGCCTTTTCCGGGTCTGAATAACTGCTGATGTGTTCTCCGGTCCATACCAGAGACTTAGTTCCGGCCTTCGAGCTGTTTTCTTGTCCTGTCCCCATCCTGAAATATATCAAAATATTTAAAGGTTTTAAATATTTCTATATTCTTGCTTGGACGGTGTTACCTTGCCTAAACTGTTACGCCGTACGGTGTACCCTTACTTAAATTGTACTGTATGGTCAGTCATTTACTATGCTTTATTGCACGGTTTACTCTTAACTACATTGTACTGCACGATATACCCTTAACTATGCAGTACCGTATTGTGTACCGTTACCTCCAATTACACTGTTGGGGAAGCAACTATCTTTCCCGTTCTTTGAAATGCACATTGTTTACCCCGTTGCTTTGTAGTGTATACCCCATACACTGTACTGTACATGGTATCTTATCACTCTGGCCTAAACTGTACAGCGTACTGCGTACAGCTCAGAATACATACATCTACTCCTCTCTATGACTTATCCTTTATCCTTGTAAATTTAAGATTACAGGTTTATGTTGGTTTATATGTAGCCCCAGGTTTATTTATGATTGTTCTCCAGGTACGCTTTATAGTAGGGATATCAGGGTAGTGTGGGAACTGGGGAATTCTAGGAATTCCTAAGAGGAAACAGAGTTTTTTAGGTAATTAGGAGTCTTAATTACATATAAATACTATCCAAAGCTCATGGCATATACATATAATAAATGAATGTTGATTTGAAAAAAAAAGGTTGAGTGCTTTTGTTTTTAACTTTCAATAAAATATTCAATCTTTACTGTTCATGCCCGAACAGAGTTAAAAATAATTTCATAAAACGCAAAACGAATAATTAAACTTGTTTTGACCCGTTCTGTTTTCCGATGACTCACAATAAAAACCCGATATTTGTCTATCCCCACCATGTGAATTAGGACAGTATTTGGCTAGATTTCAATATTTATTCTAAAGGTATGAACTGGAGTGATATAGACAGATACACGATGTACAAAGCACGTATTGCATGTTAGAGATATCGGTATACACTATAAATAGGGAAACGACTGGAAAAGAAAAACGACTTTTAAACTCAAGATATGACTTTAAATAGTCTCATGAGAATGATTGTGCAGTATAAAAGGATCCATTTCACTCAATTAGTGGTTTAATAATTGTCTAGTAAAACTATTTGCTTTCTAACAACATGAAATACACTTAAGTATTGCTATAAAGTCGTCTTCCTATTTCAGAGTTTTTTGGTTATCACTCATCGAGATATTAGTAATAGAGGGGGCATCTGGAATTTTAGACTTCTTGTTGTACAGCCACTGTACACAATGACCCGATCAGAAATTCTACCTGGGGGGGATCATAATTCGTAGATCAGTTTTGAAAGTTATTGTTTGAAAGTGAAAGCAAAGAAAACAAGTCCATATGATTTTTGTATAAAAATGAGACATGACAAATAGAGAAAAAAATAAAATCCCCCCCCCCCTCTAAATCCCATTTTTGATGTATAAATATGACAAATGATACATCGTTGTTTACACAATTTTTGACACTACAATATCTCAATTGTTGAAAAACATTAAAATTAACTGTCCAATCAATACCGTACAAATAGATGTACTTAGGATTAAACCCACTGTACTCTATGATACCAACTCAGTCATAAGGAAACATTTTTCGACAAATTTCACTGTACAGTATAAACCTAGCCAGGCAAAATTAGGAGAGTTATGCCCGCCCCCTGTTATCACTGCATATTATTTTATTACTAATGAAATATAGTGTCTTTCTTATTTAAAAATTAAAATATTCTCGCATATATCTTAACCTAATTCTAAGCCATCTTTAATAGTAAGCCAATTTATATATTGTTATACAGTAAAATATGATGACCCTGATAAAGCCTGCAGAGTAGGTCATTTCAATCGAACAACTAAAATTTTAGTTTTAAGTACAGGGGGGGGGGGAGTTTAAAAAATCAAGGATTAAAGAACATTTTTTATCAGCAACCATTTATAAAACTTGCAACTATTTAGATTAATTCTGTTTTTTTCTAATTTTTATTGAACTTTCAAAGTGATTTCGAGAACTTAAAAACGGTACGGGCTACTGCCTTTAAACCTTTGTCTGAGATGATGGAGACATCCTTGTTTTTCTCATTATAATTTGATTATTATGCAGCTTGCAAAGACAAAAGTTGGTATTTGACAGTATTTTTACCTTTTCAAGATTGTTATTAAGTGAATCGTAACTGAAGGGTCATTAGAATTAGACAACAGTCCCTTTAAGACTGAATAAAAGGTGTATCCTACAAAATCATGATATTTACCTAAAGGCGTAAAGTAAGTTGTTTCTGAATGTATCTCCGAAATCATCCATGTTTTGTATTTTTATAGAAACCAAGAAACGTGCAAAAATTCTATGGGTCGCAAAATTTCTTTATAACATAAACTTAACGCTAACAGTTCAAGATTCTAAACTCTAAAAAACTCTCATAGACTTGAACCCTACACTGTTTGATGTCTTGTTTACAACTGAGAACTATAAACACGATTGTGTTTCATAAGCATGATAGATTTTAGCTCCAAGTTTTATAAACGGTTAGGATTATAAACCACGAGATTTAAATGTCGGATGAGAACTCAAAGAAGTGCACAGATGGGTTGCACGTTTTCCCCCTGCACGTGAGTACTGAAGGAAAAACACAAATGTAAAATGGGCATAGGTATTAAATATTAAATTTTTGTTTAGATAAATTTTTATTTGCCTCTAGTAGTATGTTTGCGTATAAAGGGACCTATCTATGTCAAGACCTACCCTCCTATGAAGCAAAAACTGGTAATTCTTTGGGCTTCTTCCCAGTGCCTTTTCTGAGTTATATAAATACGTTTTACAAGAAGTCTCGGTTAAATAACACGTTTTACCACGGGCATATCGTAAACTTTATACTGTCACTGGGCCATAGTAGAATAGGCCTACTCTGACATATACTATACCTACCCACCCCAACCATAAATCATTAAAAAACAAAAGAAAGTTTCCTATTTAACAAATATTCCCATTCGTATTGGCTCAAAAAAGAGATTGAGTCTTTGCCACAAACTCTGATTTTCTAATCCCCATATCTTTGCAACCCAAGATTACAGACCTTTGATATTTCAAACAATAAATTCTGTTAGTTCAAATAGTGCAATATATCAAATGGTTACACCATCAGGTTGCACAGATATAAGGAGTCGAATATTTCCGACTTTGATTAATTGATCCATCAGAATTTTAAAATTTGAAATCTTAAAGATCTACGACATTGGGTTGTAGAAAATTAGGGCTTGTGGCAACGAATTGATTCTTTTACTTTTAACCCTTTCGCATTTATTTCGTAAACGTACACAATTTGAATATTTTTCGCTAAACACTGACCCCCACCCCCCTCCGACTACTCCTATCCTAGTTAGGACCCCTTCAATTATGACAATATTGTGGTTAAACCATTAAACCAAATGAACCAGGTGGAATATTCTAAAAATAATATTGACAGGAAGCCAAAAATATTGATTATCTAATATTTATAATTATAATTTTCATCATGTCAAGTTTCTATAATTCAGAGTTTTTGGGGATAAAAAAAACGTCAATAACTGTTGCTTGTCAAGATAGTTAATTTTCCCGGGAATCTTTGCTATTTCTACTTAGTCATCTTGAGTAATAACTCATTTGTCGCTAAATAAGTTCAAACAAATTAAACTGTTTATAATACATAATAAAAAATATGTTAATAAAAATTAAGGACCGACCCGGAAGCTAAGTAAGCTCCTATTCAAAACGTGCTATAAACTGTCTTATTTAAAATAACGTCTGGAAGCTGATTTCTTATTGAAAACGTTCTGAATAATTAGTTTAATAGCAAGTTAGTAAGCTAAATTCTTATTTTAAAAATATTCAATTATGAATTGTTAAAAAAAAATATGTTGATGAAAATCTAATGGGACCGACTCGAATTTTAAGTTCGTGAAAATTGTGTAATATGTTGGATAGCACGTTTGTAAGCTCCTATTCAAAACGTGCTGACTGTCTTGTTTAAAAGCACGTCTGGAAGCTGTTTTCTGATTTAAAATGTGCTAAATAACAGTTTTACATCACGTCAGTAAGCTAAGTTCTTGCTTAAAACTTGCCGAATAATTAGTTTATTGCTTTTGTAGGGAAGCTGAGTTCTTACTTAAAACGTGCCGAATTATCACGTAAAAAACTAAGTTCAAGTTTAATTTGGGCCGAACATAGCACTTCAGGAAGCTGAGTAATAATTTAAAAAGTGCTGACTAACCTGTTTTCACAGATGCATATTGCACTATTACAAAATGTCTAATGTCTAGATTTACAATGCTTCTAGACAAGGAGGAGAAGATTGAGGGGGGGGGGGAGAAATGTGTGCATCTGCCATGGGAGAAGATTGGGGGGAGAAATGTATGAATAAAAAATGTGAAAATTAGTAATTGAGAGTTTACTAATCCCTACTATGATAAATTAGTTTTTAAATAAATAAATGCAAATTTATAGAATCTTACTTGTTAATACTTTTCTTCCGACCCATCTTAAAGGAATTCTGAAAGTAATTTCAAGTAACTCTAAATTTTTCCTTTTCTCAACGGTACCCTCAAAACCTTTGTCTGTTCAAGAGATTATGAGATGATAATATTTTTCTCTTTGAAAATTGATTTTCAATTGTGTTTCTCATTTAAATTGACTTTTAGATTTTCGCTGCAGAAATAGACACTTTTATTGATGAAAAAACGACGATACTTTCCACATTTATGATCAGATAAAGGTTTCAAAAGTATCGATGTGCATCTGACATGTCATTTTTAAATCCTGGGTTACTTGAAATTACGTCCCTGATAAGAAAATACGCTAACTCGCTCGAACAATGTTGAGAACTAAAGATGATTTTAAGATTTTTGGTTGAATATGAAAACGATAAAAGAACATCTGTAAAAATTACCTTAATAATGCAAATGAACGGTATCAGCAAAGGCCAAAATCATTAAGATCTAAACCGTAATATTCTGCAATTTTTAAAATTAAAATTTTAAAGGGATCGACAATAGATTCTATTCGTTGTTTAATCGATTTCAGTGATCTGAAGGTTGCAATCTCCACGCAAAATTCACAAAAATGTTGCCAGTTTCTTAAAAGCTAAAGCTAAAACCAAGTTCTTAAATACAAATGTGTTTAGTAATGTTAAAAAATGTAAGCGAGGTATGTGAGGTAAACTCAAAGGAATTGCGACACTTTCAGGTTGACACAGTCTTGAAAATTGACGCAACTTTTCAGAGCTGTCAGGATCTATGTTTGAAGAGGGTAAACAACAGTTATCGGCAATATCATTCAAACCTTATTCAGAGAAATGAAGAATTTTTAGGATGATTTTTTATATTAAGAGACAAATGACGGCTTTTTAGTCCTTAAAGAAATAACATTCTTCAGTAATATGAAAATACCTATTGTTCAAAAATGGCCAAAAGCCTTTGATATTTCATACTTAAAATATTTGATCTAACAGAATTCATAGTTTGACATATAGCTGTAAAGATGTAGGGATTAGAAAATTAGAGTTTGTGGCATAGACCAGGGAGTAAGGAATAGAAGGGAGATATAACTGACGCGGTAATTATACACATCAGACAAATATTTCATATTCAAATGGAGTACCGTCTGCAAAGCATGTATAATTTATATGGTAGGGCGAACCGCGTCAGTTATATCTCCCTTCTGTTCCTTACTCCCTGGCATAGACTCAATTCTTTTGAAGGGATTGTAGTCTTTTGATCTCCATGTATAGTTTAAGAACAGTGCATAATGAATGAGACATCCATGTTTAACTTTTTAAAAACTTTTTTTTTCATTTACGGTTTCTCTATACGTCGACACTCTCTTTAACAGAAACAGTAAGATTTAAATCTGAAATAACTATTTAAATTACTCCACGTGTAGTTACTGATACTCTGTGCAATTATTTCGTTTAAATTTTTCTGGGCATATGGATAAATAAACAGGGATTGCATTGTACAGATCTTTTTCACATGATAAAAAGCACGCTTTACAATATTAAAGCAGCATTATTATTATGATAATAATTGACGAAGCTCTTTAATATTTTTGAAATAAATTCTAAGAAAGTTATTTATTTGAAATCAAACATTTTTTTTAGAATAAATTAAAAAGACTGGCTACAATCTTTTAGATTCGGCACTTTCTGGGCTTTCATTCCACGGAACGCAGAGCCGCAAACAGATGTGTAAGTGTAAAGACTCAAAGTTGTGCGTGAACCTTATCGATTAAAAAAAATTGTCGCAAAACAAAGAAGTTTGAGTGTTCTGAGATTGTAAAATGATAATGTCTAGAAAACACGAAAAAAATACTAATATGGATTTTATCATACAGGGTGAGTAAAAAAAAGTTTTTTTAGCGGCGGCTGGTGCAAAGTTGTACCTTTTTTTGTTTAACTCTCCTTTTTCAATATTTTTTATTTTTTTTATTTTTTTTGGTACTCTTATGGCTAAAAAAATCCTTAAACCTTTTTTTCTCACAAAATCCAAAGTTCAGAAAAGCAAACATGTGTATATACATATTATTTCTATCAAACTCAAAAATTTTATAAATATTGAATCACAGAAAACTCGCAAAATTGTAATAGAAATTCGCAATTTTCAGTTCTGGTCTATTTTAGAGGAAACGGTGTTTTTCAATGGCTCCTCAGGTTTTGACTGAACAGCGTATTATTTATAACTTTAGAATAAACTCAGAAGAAAGGAACTAGAGGATTAAAAAAATTAGACAATGAACTCTCATCCTTTATGGGTGACCCTGTATGATCTGTTTTGTTTATTATTTATCAAAGACATATGAAAATTCACGTGATT
This sequence comes from Eurytemora carolleeae, assembly GCF_000591075.1. Lineage (NCBI taxonomy): Eukaryota > Metazoa > Arthropoda > Copepoda > Calanoida > Temoridae > Eurytemora > Eurytemora carolleeae. The sequence goes on along the minus strand of NW_019396351.1, from coordinate 371,997 downwards.
CATATTATTTAATAATGTTAAGAAATCAGGATTTAACCGCTTCATAAATGTATTTCCTTTTATCTGTAACAATTCGATTTATTTTAATGAATTTGTATAATAATATCTGTGTAACTATTTCTATATTTTCCAACATAATTTTAACAGTAGCTTTTTAACATAAACATATTTTTAACAGTAGTTTTATAAAATAAACAGACATATATTGGCTGGATAACTGACATCTGATAATATAAATACTGAGGATGGCTTACCTATATAATAAAACAAGACATTCGTATATATATATATATATATGTTGCCTATAGCCGGCCAAATGGCCGTGTTATAGGCTAAAAAAATCGAAATATTTTTTCAATTTTTTTTTTCAAAATAATTTTTTTCAACATTTTATTTTTCCACGGGCAGCCGGTTTAGTTGTTTGTAAATAAAATTAAAAACCTCGCATTTTAAGATAAGTATGCGAAATGTTTGTACTTTGTGGGTACTATATGCGTATATGTTTTTGCATATGTGTACTATATATGTGCATATGTGTACTATATATGTGCATATGTGTACTATGCGAAGAGAAAAGAAAACATGTACTTTGTACATCTCTGATTCTCGGTTAGAAAATTATGAAGAGAAATTCTATTTTATTTTCCGAAAAAATCAATTATTTTAATCTTACTGTGCTACTGTGTTAACTTCCATTTTCCGTCACATTACCACCCTGACTGATGATATTTTACAAGCGCGCACACAATTATACCCTTCCCTCAAAGCGTGCATATAAAGGACAACATACAAATCAATACTTTGTACTCTAACTCTTGAAATAAGAGCATAACTCTATGGTTTTCAATTGAGAAAACAGGATTTACGGGCGTAGGATTAGAGAAACAGGATTTACGGGAGTAGGATTAGAGAAACAGGATTTATGGGCGTAGGATTAGAGAAAACAGTATTTACGCGCGTAGGATTAGAGAAAACAGGATTTACGCGCGTAGGATTAGAGAAAACAGGATTTACGGGCGTAAGATTAGAGAAAACAGGATTTACGCGCGTAGGATTAGAGAAAACAGGATTTAAGGGCATAGGATTAGAGAAACAGGATTTAAGGGCGTAGGATTAGAGGAACAGGATTTACGCGCGTAGGATTAGAGAAAACTGGATTTACGCGCGTCGGATTAGAAAAACAGGATTTACGCGCGTAGGATTAGAAAAACAGGATTTACGCGCGTAGGATTAAAGGAACAGGAACAGCTACAAAGGAGACTTTAATTTCGACTTATATGTCTTAAAATATGACTATAGGAAAAATGACTTTTGAAGTCTGTATGACAAGCGACTATGAATGCAATGAAAAGACTAAATAAATTGCGCCCAGTCGTCTCTGAAGTTTATTTTTTGTAAAAGATTTGTGTAAGAGATTTGGTGAACATGAGAGGAAACGAATTAAGAGTTATGAGGAGGATTAGGCGATAGGATTAAAATGTATTAAAAGGATTAGAAAATATGGAAAGGATTTGAAAATACGGAAAGAATTAGGATATGGAAAGGATATGAAAATATGGCAAGGATAAGAAGATATGGAAAGGAATAGAGGATATGGAAAGGATTAGAAGATACGGAAAGGATAAGAAGATACGAAAAGGATTAGAAGATACGAAAAGGATTAGGAGATATAAAAAGGATTAGAGGATATGGAAAGGATAAGAAGATTTGGAAAGGATGCTGAGATATGGAAATGGCTAGGTATAAAGAAAGGTTTAGGAGATGTGAAAAGAAATAAAAAATAAGGTAAGGAAAAGAAGATATGGAAATTATTAGAAGATATGTGAGGGTTAGAAGATAAGGAAAGGATTCGGAGTTATGGAAAGGATTAAGAAATATGGAAAGGGTTAAGAGATATGAAAAGGATTAAGAGATATGTAGAGATTAAGAGATATGAAAAGGATTAAGAGATATGTAGAGATTAAGAGATATGTAGAGATTAAAACCGAATAGTTTATTTATTTAAAGTGTATTAAAGAAGGAAAATAAACAACTTCTCCACTGATAAAGTATAAATGCTGATTAAGCACGGCTTTCTTTCAAAAACATGTCTACGAACGTGAATACTAACGTGTATATACTATATAAATATGTTACACAAAGAAGCATAATGACCAAAACAATAAAGTTCTCGTTCCTTAGATTTGTGTTAAAATTATTATTAGTTAAAAATAAATTGAAAAAATTTGCGAAAACGTTCAATTTTTAATCTTGAAAACATTTCCAACACCCCCCCCCCCCCACCAACTCTTAAAATAATGTTTAATTTCTTTTCAAGCATAATAGAATGCTAAGGTTAAGACGAAAGGATTTAGCCTCCCAGCTCCAAGACTAACATCACGTATTCAAAGAAATTCAGTTTTCGCCCCAAACTCATATTTCTAATCTATTCTTGGCAACTTTATGGTGTAACATTTAAAATTTCAAATTTAAATTATTTGATTTAATAGATTTTAAAGTTTGAAATATCTAAGATCTATGCTTTTGATTTAAAAAACTATAGGGATTAGACAATCAGAGTTTGTGACACCGGCTCAATTCCTTTCATTTAATCGTAAAATCTTCTGTACAAACCAATAACCAAATTAAATTCACCCTTCACCTTTAGACCGGTTCCTATGATGATAAATGAGAATCTAGTATTTGTCAAATAAAATCCATGTTAGTCTCACTAGTTCTTTTTACACTGAGAGACTGCAGTGTTGAATCTATAACCTTTACGCAATAGCTTTGCCAACAAAAAATAGGGAATTCATGAAACAGGACAATCTAGGATACAGGGGTTGATACATCAATCTAGGATACAGGGGTTGATACATCAATCTAGGATACAGGGGTTGATACATCAATCTAGGATACAGGGGTAGACAAATCAATCTAGGATACAGGGGTAGACACATCAAACTAGGATACAGGGGTAGACACATCAATCTAGGATACAGGGGGTAGACACATCAATCTAGGATACAGGGGTAGAAAAATCAATCTAGGATACAGGGGTAGACGAATCAAGATTCATAATACAAGTTGGCCTCAAGTAAAACATGTGGGACATTACTTTTCTTAAGTTTAACGCTGTTACCGCTTCTTGCAACAAAGAAGCTGGGGGGACAAATTTCTATCAAACCACAGAAAACTCTGAAAGTTATTCGTCAAATTGGCATTTGCATTTACTAATACTTCTTTGTAGCCCTATACATGTACATTTTAAAATGGAAAGGCGCTTGTTTCCAGCTTTAGCTTAAAAGTAGTAATTGATAAAATACTGATCAATATTTGCGTGAGAGTTTGAACATCTTAGTTAGCAATGAAGCGTTCTTTATCTGACTCCGTTCCAGTTGTTTAGAGAAAAATGTTTAGTACTCAGGATCATGCAAGAGAATGAACTACCCTGTACTTACAAGCAAATGGTTACGGGGGAAAGGGTCAGTGGTTTCCGGAGAAAAAAAAACAGTGGTTTCAGGAGAAAAAAAATCAATGGATTCAGAAAAAAAATCAATGGTTTTCCGGAAAAAATGATCGGTTTCCAGAGAAAAAAGTTTACAATCCAAGTCTAAGACATGGTCATAAAAATGGATTGTAAGTATTCGCAAGCACCGCTCCATTATAAAATGCCGCAAGATTTTCCAGAGAGCCATGATTGATTGATAAAAATTCTGAGAAACTTCTTGGGTTTAATTATTTTAAAAAGTTCCGTTTTAGGGAAAATCACTCAGAAACATCTTTCTTCATTTATCAGCAAGCATACCCTTTCAGTGAACTTTATTCTTTCCCAGTTAAACAACTTCTTACCATTTTAGAGACGGGTTTCTTTCCAAAACCACTGCATCAATATGCCTAGGTAGCTTCTCCACGCTACCCTTTCTAGAACTGTCTATCTGTTCTTCATTCTGTGCTTTTCCTACACTCCTTCTCCTTAGAGTATTCGTCTTATTCTCCCCTTGAAGTACAGGAACACTTGGTGCTACGCAGTACATCTGATATCCCTCCAGTCCTGCTGCTATGCTGAACTTCCTCACCATACTAATCTTCTTTACCGCTGGAGCACCTGCCATACTTTGCTTCCTCAAAGGTCCTCCTCGATTACTAGCTGAAGGTGCACTATGTCTTCTCATATTTTCCTCGGGATCATCTTTTGGACACTCGTTATCAGTGAGTTTGGCTAGACCGTTAATCTCATTTCCTTTGAGTGTTTTGGGAAAGGATCTTCTCCTTTTACTTCCCATCTGGTAGCCTTCTAGCTTTTCCAGCAAACTTAGTCGTCTTCCACTACCTTTCTTTTTTAACACTGGTGAGGCTGCCGGACTGTTTCTTCTCAGATTTTCGATTGTATTCACATCTGGAATCGTTGACACACTTTGCCGTTTGGAAATGCGATTATTCTTGTCTACAGTATCTGGTTCTATCAGTTCTTCCTTATCATCAGCAGTTGTTTTTCCAGTATTGTGTTTAAACCAACCTCCAATTTTAACACCGACCGGTAGGTTTGCTACCGTTCGCCGTCTTTTCCTGCAGTTCTGATCGTTAGGCTGTCCTTCATCAACACTCTTCTCTTTATCTTCAAGTATCTTATCTTTAAATCTTGCTCCTTCCAGCCTTTCATCTGGAAGTGAATGTGTTGATCTTTTCTGACCTTTGTGAAAAACCTTATGATCATCTGCCATACTGCGTTTTCTTAAAAAGTCGATTTTATTCCTTCTTGGAAAGTCATCAACACTCTTTCTTCTGGAATTGCTCGTTACCTCTATATTTGGTAGAACCTCTTCACTTTCAATCAGTTCTTCTTCATCTTCTTCTGGAACAGCTGCTGTTACACTATGCCGGACCCAGTTTCCAATTTGAGCTCCAGTAATAGGCAAGCTTCCCCCTGATTTCCTTTTACTGCCCATTTTATCACCTGCAGGGGCCTTTGTCAAACTTTCTGTTCTCTCTTGAACAATTTGATTTGTATGTGTAGCAGCACCAACAGGCTGCCATATTGGTTTATCCAACTGATTAGCTGTTGGACCTCCAGCAAGACTGTGTCTTCGATCCTTCTCAATCTTCTCTCTTTGTGGTGCCTCCTCTAAACTCCTCATTCTTTTCTTGATCATTTCTTTTCCAATTGTGGCTCCAACGATTTTGGTACATTTTTGACTTACTGTCTGTTGCTCCGGAGGTGGTGTTTGCACAATCCCACTTTCATTTCTCAATCCGTCTCCAGGTGCTTCCGTTCCACTTCTTATGTACTCCAAAGGCATTGATGTAGCGTTCTGTTCCTTTGAACCCCCGCGCATTTTTTTTATTAATTACTCTGAAAACAAAAATGTCATTAATTCAATAAAAAAGATTTTTAAAAATGCTCGCTTTCTTAAAGTATCTTCTTAATGTTTATAAAAAAAAAATTTGTATCTTTAAAATAAAGTTAAGAAATTCTAAAATTAAAACTACCGAAAAAATGAGATTTACACTCTCTCTACAAGTTTCATACATTTTCAATTAAAAGTATTTTTGCAAAAAAGGTTTTTTTTGTGATTTTGCTCCAATTCTTTTTTCAAGCATATCTTTTTTACATTTCCGCTTCAATAAGTTTGAAAACCTTATCTCTATTTTCAATCATAATAATATAAAATTTTTCAATTCCGTTAAATTATTGAAAAGAACTGAAACTGTAAATATTTCAATTTATAAAACATTACGAATTAAGAATTCAAGTTAACGGATCTAATGTTTGAGGAATATTTAGAAATAATTAAAAAAGATATTTTGATAATTTTAACTTAGGAGCTAATTATAGTAGACAAACTCTAATTTCACAATCCTTATATCTTTGCAACCATTTGCGTAAGGTATTTTAAACCTTGACTATTATTTAGATCCAGTGGAATTAATTAGATTTTAAAGGTCTACTCATTAAGTTGCAAAGATATAAGGATTAAAAATTTTTGATTTGTTTTTAATCAATTCCTTAAAAAAATAAAACTGCAGGAAACTTCCTGATATATTTTACTGAAAAATTTACTAAATTTAAGATTGTATGCTTCCATTTTCCACCACATTGTATCCCTAACTGAAGTAAGAACGCGCAAACCCAAAGTCCCCCCCCCACCCCTCCCCACTCCAAACCTGCGTTTAGTGCATACAACACACACCTATCTTGAGTGTACTCTTTTGAGAAATTTTGAGAATTGAAAGATTAAAAAATCCACCAAAATATTTCCTGCACCACAATCTTAACTACAAAAATATAAAGATAGTTTTATACTCTCCCAATATTTGAAAATATATCCTTTGCAAAAAAAGATTCATGAGGATTCAGTTCCTGTAAAGATGTGCAAATCTGTGACGTTAAAATTCAGAAAATCATCATAGAAACGTATTAATGTCACATTTAAATTGAAAAAAGGAACTATAATCAAAGTAAAAAAGGTATTAATCCCATTCTCTTTGTTAGAAATATTTGATAGAAATAAAAATGTATTCAACGAGCCGTATTTTCACTTTGGCTTATCCTGTATTCTCTTCTATTTTTTTTGCAAACACTTCCTTTAACAGGGAACACAATTATGATCAAATTTTGATATTTTATCTATTAAGTAAAAACTGAAAAGAGATTTCTATTTTCCTTGTATTTCAGTAAATTTCACCACCAAAAAAAAGCGCTGTTTGTTGGTTTTTTCAAAAAATGTAATTTTCATAAAAATTTCTTTTTTCATCAATCCCTTCACAGTTTTTTTTTTTTATAAAAATGCACAACTACATATAAACATATTTTTTACTTGTCTGGGTGTTACGGCTGAACCAATCGGGCCCAATTTTTTGGTGGGACCTCGCATGACTCCAGGGAAGGTTTTTGGATGATCATAATTTTAAAAAACTTGAAAACCACGAACAAATATTAAAACTAAATATTTTTTTATTTTCGTTAGGTTATTCATTTTAACAATAATGTTACGTGTTAAGTATCACAGTTTTTTATTCAAATATCACAATTTTTTAATATTAGTCCGCGAACTTTTTTGTTATTGTTTTATAATTTAAACAAATAGAAAATGCTGACAGATAGAGCAACAATTAGAAGTTGAAAAGAAGAGGCTCGCGAAGCTCCTTGAAAGTCAGTATCCTATATATACTAGCTTAAAATTCTCCTGCTTTGCCTGGGAACACTGCTAAAAGGTAAACTAATCAACTAAGAACTTTTAAACCAGACTAAGAACATTTCCGTGATTCTACCTAGATCCCCAGTACTAATTTGAGGCAAATCGGCGAAGGGGTTCATGAGTTATGAGCGTTTATCCAAACAAACACACAGAATTACTACTTTGTATTTATAATCTTGTTTTATAAAGTAAAACAATAAAACTATGATGGGAGTCTATATGTACAGATGACAAACGAGACAATTTACAAAGATAAACTTAAACGTATTTATAGACTATATTTAAAAGCAAGTAATAAAGATGAAATCTTAAATTCTAAACCTATAAATCTATCTATGCATATACAACAAATAAACAAGGAACGGGGGGGTGGGGTGTATTCTCATCACATCAAATAGCTTATTTTGTGAGTTCTTGATCAAGTTTTAACTTTTTTATGATTTCAAGATTCAAGATATTAAAATGTTTGTCTAGATTTAATTAATTCAAAAGTTTCTAAATATTTAATGTCAGTCACTTCGGATGTGTTTACATTTCTTAAAAGCATTTCTGTAACGTAAACTCCACCCCCCTCTCCACATTTACCCAAGAGCAAAATAGGGAAACCCAAATACGATATTGGGTTGCAAAGATATAGGGATTTTAAAATCAGAGTTTGTGGCAAAGCCTCAATTCCTTCAACTTTTTTATTTTAAACCTGAATATCCTCAGTTTTGGAAAATGTATTTTCAAAAATTAGATTTGATTTTCAACCTCTTTTAAGTATTGATAAATGTCCCTGAGCTCGAATTTAATGAATTTAAGCCAAGTCTCAAATCCCCCAAAAACCTGTTTCAATTGAGCGCCAGCTTAAATCTTGAAAAATATAATACAATTTTAAGTGAAACCAACCATATTTGAGCCGTGGCTTAAATTTAAGCCGCGGCTCATATTCTTTAAATTTGGCCTCTGGATACTTAATTTTCTTTCATTGTGCTGACGATGAAGAGTTATATTGACACTCGAAACTATTTTCAATGTTGATGTTGATGTAATTTCATCTGACCTTTCATACAACAGTATCCTATAAAGCTTTATACGTTTTTCCAGTTTGAAAAGTGTTTAATCCTTACAATTTCCTCCATTGTTTCCTCGCGAGTCATTTTATAAAGAAACCAACAATGAAAATAATCAATTTTCAAGGAGAATATGAAATAAATATCATGTGTAAACATACAGTCCCATTAAGCCTGATATTCATCTCTAAACTACTTAAACATGACAAATAAATAAAAGTTGAGTCCCTCCCTCCAGATCCCTCCCTCCCGATCCCTCCAGCTAATCACAAATCATCGGTCAATGTGCTTTTAAAAATTTCTAAATAATCGCCAGTCATGTTGTTTATCAACGTGCATTCTACAGTTACTGGGCAGATATTTCTCCGCACATTTGTCAACTGCTGCAGTTTAAATATTGATTTTAGTTTCTAATATTTCTACTTTGTACCTTTATAGAACCATTGCTTTAAGAACAAGGAACCAGGAACTAGAGACAAAGAGTCAGGAACAGAGAACCAGGAACTAGAAAAAAGAGTCAGAAATGGGAACCAGGAACTAGAAACTAATAGTCAGGTATAGGGAACCAGGAATAAGCCACAAAGAGTCAGGAACATGGAACCAGAAACTGAAAACAAAGAGTCAGTAGCAGGGAACCAGGAACTAGAAACAAATAGTCAGGAACTATGAAACAGGAAATAGAGAAAAAAGCTAGGAAAATGGATTTAGGAAATAGAAACAAAAGCTAGGAACATGGAACCAGGAAATAGAATAAAAAAAAACTAGAAATATAGAACCAGGAAATAGAAACAGAAAGCTAAGACCAGGGAACCAGAAGCTAGAGAAAAAGGTTATAAATAGGGACCCATGAATAAAAAAAGCAGGAACGGAATCAAGGATTCAGGAACGGCTGCAAGGAACAAGGAAACCATAAACAAAATTAAATAGTTTAATATTTTTAGTCATTTTTAACTATGCATCTACAATTTTCGATTCAAGTATATTTAACATTGACAGTAGAAATATGAGTAAATGATAAAAGTAGCTTGCAAGTAGCTTGCACATGACCTAACAAAGGGTTCTTTTGTTTGATTTGGCCGATGCATAATGATTGTTACTTCAAGTGCAGTCAGACAAAGATGCAGAAAATCCATTTAAAATGTTTTAAAATTGGATGACAGTGCAATTTTGATATTGCTGATTACTTTACTCAATTATTCATTAAGATTAGATATCTTAAAAACTAATTGTTCAAGAATAGATATTTTAAAAACTAATTGCTCAAGATTAGATATCTTAAAAACTAATTGTTCAAGATTAGATATCTTAAAAACTAATTTCTCAAGAATAGATTTCTTAAAAACTACTCGTTCACAACCCACGACTTATTTAGTGGTTTTGTCAAAAGTTTTTTTTAACAATGTATCAATTTACATTACATATATATGTACGCGCGGGGCCTCCTCTTTTTAATGCGTTATTAATATTTGTTTGGCATTATCACTTTAGAACAAGAATGTTTTAAAGAAATAAAAGTTATAAATTTTTTTCAGAAAAATAGTTTTTGTCACAAAAAAGGCCCAGTGTGGGAAAAATGGTATAAACTTGTACTATAGGATCAGTACCTACCTCAAATAAGCATCTTCAAGCCGTTATCTATTATCCAGTGTATTGTACCATTGTGAGTAAATCAATCTGAATATAAAACAAAACGTGGTTAATAAAAAAGTGGTAAACTTCCATAAAAGGAATCATTAGTCTTTTCCACAAACAATGATTTTCTAATCCCTATATCTTTGCAACCCGGTGTCATTGCCCTTTGTAGCTATATGTCGGAGACAACAGATATTTCAAACCATTGAATTATGTTTGATCAAATAATCTAAGTTTTAAATGACGAAAGTTTAAGCTATTAAGTTGCAAAGATATAGGGATAAGAAAATTTGAGTTAGTGGCAAAAACTCAATTCTTTTACGCAAACAGAATATAAAATCAATACGACTGTACATATTAAGTCGCCCAGATCGACAAAGATCTAGGGTTGCAGTGCTCGTCCCTGATCTACACCAAAGTACTGGGCAAGAATAAAAGTACAGTGCCTCGGGATGTAAAATAACAAAAAATCGGACGCTTCTTTTATTATATTTTTGTAAGATATCTATAATTTTTAATTTGATCAAAGTGATTCTTTAAATTTTTTTGGGCTAGGGTAATAGGAAATAGAATTGAAATCTAATTATTTGACTAAATTTGGAAGAAAAAAAATTTAATTTGTTTAGCATATGTCACTCCCAGGCTACCCATGAGTGTCCACAAAAAATGTCAGCCCATTCTGTCCGTTTTGCGGGCTATAGGGAACATATATACGAATGTCTTGTTTTATTATATAGATGAGATGATTCTAATTATGATATTTATTAATAAATTTTCAAAGATGATATTTTTTTCAAATCGAAAACTGATTGGGTAAAAATATTGTGCGGAACCTACTCCATGGCACAGTAATAATATTGAGTTGCAATTTTAAACACAGTAATAGATAAAAGTAAATCAGATAAATGTTGCATAAGATCAGAGCTGGACACTTTTAAAAGGATAACATTTATTCAAAAAGTTTTTTTATTTAAACTTAACTTTTTTCTGATTAATTGAAAGAAATTCTCGTTTTCTGGCTAGAACAGTTTTAGTTTCCTAAATTGATTCTGTATCTATATATAAATTTGGCTTGTCTGTCTGTTTGTTTGCTTGTTTGTTTGTTTGTATCCAATAAACGTCAAAACGGCTGAACCGAGTGGGCCCAAATTTTTTGTGGCACCTCGCCTTATCCCAGGGAAGGTTTATAAATGATAAAAATATAAAAAAATGTGTTTTAAAGGTTTTTAATTTTGTAAAAAAATTGTAATTCTTGAAAATCCGTGAATTTTTTTTTTTAATCCGCAAAATTTTCTTCTTCTTTGTTTTAAAATGTAAACAAAAAGAATCGTTCACAATTTAAATAGAAGATGGGCGCGAAGCGCCCTAAAAGCCTAGAAAGGAGGGCGCGATGCGCCTTGAATTTCTAGTCGTTTAATAATCGTTTAATAAGAAACCAAAATTTAAAATTTAAAATTTTAAGCGTAAAGCTGTGAATCGGATATGCTACTCTGTAAATAGAAAATTTTGTTGAAATTAAGTCCATCGTCCCTTAAAGTTTCCCGCTCCAACCATTAACAAGTCAACTCTTTTCTGCATTGAATCGATTTGATTGAAATATATTCTATGTCACTCTTTTCCTCTCAGCTTGAATACTAATAGAAAATCTGTAATTTGATCTTGATTTACCAACTCTCTACACCTTACCCTTTATCGAGTCACAAGTATTATTTCTATAAATAATGTAAAGGAATTGAGTTTTTGCCACAAACTTAAATTTTCGAATTACAATAACTTAGCGACCTGATGTTGTAAACAATTGATATTTCAAACTTAGATCAGTTGAGCTAACAGAATGCATAGTTTGAAATATCTAAGGTCTACGACATTTGGTTGGGACAATGTAAGGATTCGAAAATCAGAGTTGGTTGCAAAGACTCAATTCCTTTCTTCAAATATGATTTAACCATGATATAGCTATATAATATCATGCTTATCAAGTTATATAAACAGATAAATCACGAGCATTTATGCAATTTGTTTACTAAGAAAGAGGGATTTCTTAATGAGTTTTGTTATGAAAGAGTCGATGATTATGACTATAGATCCATAGGGCCTAGAGTCTTATAAACTTTGTAAAAAGCGTCATTGTTTATAATCTTCCTGTGAGTATATTCATTTTAAAGTAAAAAATAATAAAAAAAAGTTTCTGCTCATTGCATGCATATTGTAGGCTGTCCAACAACAAAAATGTTTATTTTTCTATTTTGGAAATAATTTACCTCCATTCGTCAGCTTAAATTTAAAAATAAAGATAAAATTGAAAATATTAGAATCCGGATTTTATGTTATAGAAGGAGGGGGGGGGGGGGCGGTGAGTAAAAAAATTACGTATTAAAAAGTTAAATCATATAGAGGAAGTTAAAAGACGTTAAACAATGTGTTTAAATTGTATATTAACACATGAACAATACGACTCGGATGTTTGATAACCATTAAAAAACGCCTGTGGCCAGGGGGGGGGGGAGTGGCCGGGGGGAGGGTAATTAAATTGGCGCATTTTACTCAGTTTGAAATCCCGTATTATTGCATTTGCTTTATTATATTCTATCATAGTATTCAATGGATGACAAAGCTTTTTTTGTCATTTTCGGGAAATCCAACATCAGACTTTCGTAAAAATCATTTCTCTAGAAATCCATAATGCATCACGTTATCATAGAGTAATAATGTAGGAAAAAAAGAATATACGATTTGATAATTTTATCAAATGTCAACAATTAAAAATAAGGTTAACGATTCAATTATACTTTACACTTAATGATTTATAAAATATTTTTTATTTCATTTTGATAACAATGTATCCAAAATGTTTAAAACTTAAATATCGTCTTCTATTTCCTCGTAAAACTATAGACATCTCTATGTTTTGAACTGTAGCGTATAGCAATGAATGGCTGAGCCTGAGTTCTGAGAATTGTCTAAATAAAATAATAAAATAATGTGCTCTCATCTACTGCAATTGTCATTTCCTATAAGTTTCTCTAAAACTTCCAACTCATCCCACTGATTTATAAAAATAGGAAACCTGGAATTCCTTCTCTCTTTCTGCTGAAGTTCATTCATTCTGATTTTTCTAGGAAACGCTAGCTCGTAGATTACACTTGGTATCTTACATTTTATATTGCCACATTCATCATACAATATATACAGTGGTATGCGATTATATCAATACAATTATGACAACTATCTATTTAAATTTTGATTTATATCAAATAGTTAAATAGCATGGATATACATAAACATAAAAATCAAGAGAAGCTGTAAATATTAAAGCTTCTCTAGTTGATCACTTCTGAACTTTTAATTCGAAAAAAGCTTGTTAACAATAAACAAATCGTCTTCATTTCATTGATATAATCGCCTACCACTGTACATTCAATATGATTAAAAATAAATTTTTCAAATATTCAAGGAAAATACTAAACAGGATTTTCTCATTTACCAAATTTCAGGTTATAACATTGGATTTTGGGAACTGTAGACTGTAGACTGTAGACTGTAGACTGTAGACTGTAGACTGTAGATTGTAGACTGTAGATTGTAGACTGTAGACTGTAGACTGTAGACTGTAGACTGTACACTGTAGATTGTAGACTGTAGACTGTAGAATATAGACTGTAGACTGTAGATTGTAGACTGTAGACTGTAGACTGTAGACTGTAGATTGTAGACTGTAGACTATAGATTGTAGACTGTAGATTGTAGATTGTAGACTGTAGACTGTAGACTGTAGACTGTAGACTGTAGACTGTAAACTGTAGACTGTAGACTGTAGACTGTAGACTTTCTGAGAAAACATATTTGAGATAATATTCATTTTGAATATTATCTGGTTTTTTTAAATACATTTTTCCCTATACTTTGAAGACTTATTCATGTCAGTTCAGGCTTTAACACTCCTTCAAATTTTAATTGAAACAATATCATCATTTTCAATTTTATAACGTTCTCTATAAAATTGCTTGCGGAATTATGCAGACGAAACAATGAAGAAAATTTCGAAGAATTTTTGTGGAAAAATGAACAAAGGTTAAACTTTTCAAGATAATCAAACACCGGAAAAAAAAATCCGGGTTATTGTCACATACAATACTAAACATCAGCTAGTACACTCTATTGGCACTTACAATACAAAACATCAGCTAGTACACTCTATTGTCACATACAATACAAAACATCAGCTAGTACACTCTATTGGCACATACAATACAAAACATCAGCTAGTACACTCTATTGTCACATACAATACTAAACATCAGCTAGTACACTCTATTGTCACTTACAATACAAAACATCAGTTAGTACACTCTATTGGCACTTACAATACAAAACATCAGCTAGTACACTCTATTGGCAGTTACAATACAAAACATCAGTTAGTACACTTTATTGGCACTTACAATACAAAACATCAGCTAGTACACTCTATTGGCACTTACAATACAAAACATCAGTTAGTACACTCTATTGTCACTTACAATACAAAACATCAGCTAGTACATTCTATTGGCACTTACAATTCAAAACATCAGCTATAGTACACTCTAAACTTTCATATTTGGCAAATACAGTTGTCGTCGTATATTTTAATACAATGAAGACGACTTCATTTTTCAATTTTTTATGCCAATCTTTCAAGCAGCGGAGACGCATAAAAATGTAAACTTTCATATTTGGCAAATAGTAAACCTTAATTTTTCGTACTTGGCATCTAGTACACTCAAACATATCGTGGCAACTAATACACTTTAAATTTTCATATTTGGCAACTAATACACTTTAAATTTTCAAATTTGGCAACTAATACACTTTAAATTTTCATATTTGGCAACTAATACACTTTAAATTTTCATATTTGGCAACTATTTACGCACTTTAATTTTCATATTCGGCAACAATTTCATATTTTGTAATTAGTACACTAAACTTTCATATTTGGCAACCAGTTCAATTTAAATTTTTGTAATTGGCAACTACTGCACTTAAAATTTTCCTATTTGGCAACTATAATAAACCTTAAACTTTTATATTTGACAACAATAAACCCTAAATTTTCAGACTTGGAAACTAGTATACTCCATCCTTTCATAGTATACACAACAAATTTTCTTATTTGGCAACTGGTACACTCTAAATTTTCAAATTTTCATATTTGGCACCTATATTACACTCTAAATTTTCATATTTGTCTACCAGTTCAAATTAAAATTGATATTTGGCAACTAGTACGCTCTTAACTTTCATATTTGTCCCCTAGTACACTTTAATTTTTCATTCTTGGCAACTAAAATAGACTTTAAATTTTCAAATTTAGAAACTTGTACACTCTAAATTTTCATATTTGGCTATCAGTTCACTTTAAATTTTGGACTTGGCAACTATGCAGTGCACTCACTTTAAGTTTTCATGTTCGGCAACAGATAAACTCTACATTTTTATATTTGGCAATTAATACACTCTAAATTTTCAAATTGTCCAACAAAATTCATATTTGGCAACTGGTACACTCTAAACTTTCGTATTTGGCAACACTAATACACTCTAAATTTGTATACTTGCCAACCAAAGCTTTACCTTTGTTGAACAGTAAATTACTGCACCTTTTATACTATATTAATAAATCGTTTATATCTGCAAAGAGATTTTTTTCTTAGTTTAGGTTATTATTTATGATTCTGTTTATTACGTTAATATAACATTTAATGTTGTTGTAAATCAATATTAAAGAACAAACTGCAAGTGTTTTCGGAATTACAGTGGTCACCTATATATCAATACAGTGAAGACGACTTTATATTCCAGTTTTTAATTCACTGAGCTTTCATACAAGCAGAGACAAATGAACATGTAAATAAAGAGAATAGGCGCGCGTGGGAAGTAGTCCTCTTGCACCCCCCTGGGCATCCCAGGGGGGGGGCCTGCCCCACCCTGGGAATCATAAGCAATGGTTTAAATCAGGAGTAGTGGGTAAAAAATGAGCTTGTTCTCATCTTCAAAGTAATGTTTTCCAACTTAAAAAGTAGTTGGAACATTTTCTTGCCGCTGAGCGCCACTTATTTTAAATTTTACTCTAGTATGTATTTCCCTTATGTTTAAAATCTCCTCCTCCCCCCAACTTGATAAACAATCAAAGTTTTATGCATAATGCATTATTTGGCATGTCTTCCCGCAACCCCCATGAAGGTCAAGGGGAGATTACATTAGGAGAGAATTAAGGGAGAATAAAGAGGACGGAGGACTAATGATAGTCTTTAGAAGACTACTCAGGACTTCATAGAGTAATACAAAACTTTATAGAGGAATACATTGTAATATAGTCATTGACTTGGGACTACAGTGGACTACAAAGGAGAGTAGTATCAGGAGACTGCTCAGGACTTCAGAGAGTAATACAGAACTATACAGAGTGATACATTATAATATATAGTTCTTGAATTCGGACTACAATGGGCATAAGGGGCATAAGGGACATGTAGTAGACTTAAAAAGTCCTATAGTGTTAATTTCCATGTCTTATGATGGAGAAATCAGTGTTCTGAACTTCTAAGTGCTAGTTATCACCCCTTCGATAATGAAATACAGTGATAGGCGATTTTATCAATACAATGAAGACGAACTTCGATTTAAATTTTTATTCATACCAAGCTTTTAAATACAGTGAAACCCTTAATAATGAATGCATCGAAAGAATTGATCAAATGTCGTATTCTTCACTTTCTAATAATGGAATGTTGCAGATATTTAGTTATTTAGTTAAATGATTATATGGAACTCTTTAAAACTGTTCCCGCATATTCATGGCTATTTATTTTTTTTCGCAAATACTGAAATTTACGTAATATAGTATAAAACTCATTTAAAAAGTTGTCGAGACGACATTTGATAAATTCTTCTGATGTATTCGTTATTAAGGGTTTTACTGTAGCATGGATGGGATTCACATAAGCATGGAAATAAAGTAAATTATTGATAAAAAAGCATTTTTATGATGACGTATATTAACTTGTGAATCGAAAAAAGCTTGTTGAAAACAAAACTTAAATAAAAAATCGTCTCCATTGTATTGATATAATCACATAGTACCATTAATTACTGTCCAGTGTTAATTTACATCCCTAATTGCTCTTTAGATTGTTATTTTTTCTGCTTATAAAATCTCAGGAAATAAGTAGTATTTCATGACAAATGAATTTTTTTTGTTAAATCTTTTATAGCGTACTTAAAAAGTTTTCAATACAAAACGTACGCAAGAAAAGATTTCCGACATTTATTTATTTAGTTATTAAGACATTAATATCATTTCAAGCCTTTAAATTTTTGTATGTTTCTTGCCCTTTAGAGGTTTTTGCTGTCTATGCCCTTCCCCTTTTTCTCCCTGTGTTCCCTCCCTCACTTGTAATCTAAGAAATGAAGGTTGTCCGAACCCTCCATCTCCAGCAGATTACTCTGCAACACCTACCAGGATAGCGGAACATAAAAGGAGTCTCGGCCTGCTAAATCCGCTAAAAATTCTCTTAGCTCTAATCCTGTTTTGTTTTCCTGGCAGCTAATATGGAGTTGAGGCGGTGCTGGGGAGTTAGTACGACGGGCTGCATCCCACTGGGCGGACCAGGACTGTAGGACGGAGACACAGGAAACCTCCCGGCACACCGCCATCAACCCTGTCCACCCATGAACACGGATATTTGCCGGCCTGTCGTCCCCTCGCCCCGTCACGGTGGATGTCGACCAGTCTCTGCTCAGGCAGCCAGGCCGGGAATATTACGGCAGGGGAAAGATCACGCCCAATTTGCAGTCCATTGGTCGTGTAACTAGTAGTAACGTAAAGCTAGGCTAGGTTTATTAACGATTATTCTGAGGTGTTAAGAGAAGGAGGGGGGAGGGAGAGGCCGGAGGTGGACATATTACGTATACACACATTCTGTCTTAATTTTACTCATGTAGTCTTAAAAGTAGTAAAGAAGATAATGTTAAGAAGTAAACTATACTTTTAAATTCATCTAGATTGGCAATCAGAAAATTTTCTAGGGTGAGTATCTTTAAAACGATCGCACTTGAGAATTTTGTAGCAAAACTATGAAAACTAGTTTTCAAGAAAGATCCATGTCTCTCTCCGTCCCCCCTCTATCTACTCTATAAGCAATACATTACCTTTCTACTAATTATCCCGTATTTTGAACTTCCCGCGCGTTTTACGGGTTCAACTCGGTTCCCTGAATTATGACTTCGTCTAACTCTAACCCTTATCCAGTTCCAAACACCCAGCTTAACCTTTAACCTAATGTACTGGAAGTTCTTATAAATTTTAGGTTAGTTCAGTTTCCTCTTGGTCGCATGAATGGATTCCGCTCTTTATCTATTAGTATTAAGTAATAATCTCATGTTTTCTGTTAGTTTGTTTGTTAGTTAATATGTCTGATCATGAATTCTGGAACCCCCTGACCAATTTTCCTCTAAGTTTGATGGGGACTTTGAGAAATAAAATTCACTTAAATGCCTGATCAATCAATGTAATTTATTCTTTGTTAAGTTTTCACAATATCTAGTTTGACATTTTCTGAGAAACCTTACAGGTCAGGGTGAAAATATCCATAAAGTCGGTAGTTTTCTTAATCCAATCCATCGGAATATCCTAAAATATAGTTTTTCTTAATCCAATCCATCGGAATATCCTGAATTATAGTTTTT
The DNA here is from genome assembly GCF_000591075.1 of Eurytemora carolleeae. NCBI lineage: Eukaryota > Metazoa > Arthropoda > Copepoda > Calanoida > Temoridae > Eurytemora > Eurytemora carolleeae. The sequence continues at coordinate 353,402 of NW_019396351.1, read as the reverse complement.
TAAGATCCAAAACATCAGAATATCCTGAAATATAGTATTCCATAATCCAATCCATTGGAATATCCTGAAATATAACTTTTCATAATCCAATACATCGGAATATCCGGAAATATAGTTTTTTTTTAATCATCCAATACTTCGCGGAATATCCTGAAATATGGCTTTATGATAATCCAATCCAAAGGAATATCCAGAAATATGGCGGTTTAATAATTCAAACCATCAGAATATCCTAAAATATGGTCTTTTTTTTAATTCCACCCTTAAAAATTGATTCTAAAACGTACCTTTCTGCTAATTCAGTTTATTCAAATATCCTGAAATATCGTTCAATCCAATCAATCAAATGTACAGCCAAGATTGAATATTTTTTGGAAGATAGGAACCCCCCCCCCTCCGGCCGCTGGCCTCCCCCTTAAAAAATTTACTGAAAGTTTTATCAAAACAAAGATTCGTACTTACATAAAAGAAAATCATTCACCAAAGATCACAAAATCAACAGGGAGAAGAAAAGTATAAAAATGTAAGATTTAAGAACTTAGATGAATTTCTCTGAGTTCCAAGAAACGGTCAATTTTATTGATGTATATAGAAGTTTTATTATAGAATTTATTATTTTTCTAATTTGGAAAATGTAAGAAATGTAAACCTGTATTCCATTAACAGCAGCTACAATAGCTCCGGAATAATTAGATCTAGAGCAGTTACATCCTCCAGCTCTTATACACAACCTGGAGAAGGATAGATATGCACAATTTAATAAATCATCAAATTGATCTAAAGCAGGCGGAGCACGGTAGTTTTTACAGCCTAATAGTTAGATCTAGAGGATTTCACCAACTTTAAAACAACCTGGAGCAGGGGAGTTTATGCAGGCTAATAGTTATATTTGGAGGATTTAACCAGCTCTAAACACAACCTGGAGCAGTATAGTTTATACCAGCTACTAGAGAGATCTATAGGATATAGCCAGCTCTTAACACAACCTGGAGCAGAGTGTATTATACAGGTTATTAGTTAGATCTAAACACGATCTGGTACAGGGTAGTTTATACAGGCTAATAGATAGATGTAGAGGATTTAACCAGTTCTAAACACAACCTGATGTAGGGTAGTTTATTATATGTTAATAGTTAAATCTATATGATTCAACCAGCTACAGAGCAGGGTAGGTTATCCAGGTTAATGTCAGATATAAAGAATTTAATTAGCTCTCAACACAACCTGGAGCAGGGGGTAGTTTATACGGGTTAATAGATAGATCTAGAGCAGTTGACTATCTCCAAACACAACCTAGAGCAGGATAGTTTATTAAAGTTAATAGTTAGATTTAGAGCAGTTGACTAGCTCTAAACACGATCTAGAGCAGGGGGTAGTTTATATGGGTTAATAGATAGATATAGAGCAGATGACTAGCGCTAAACACAACCTGGATCAGGATGCAGTTTATACAGATTAATAAATAGATCTAAAGCAGTTTACTAGCTCTAAACAAAACCTGGATCAGGACGTAGTTTATACAGATTAATAGATAGGTCTAGAGTAGTTGACTAGTTTTAAACACAACCTGGAGCTGTTTTTGCTAGATCTAGTTGGATCTAGAGCAGAGTAGATTATATAGTTTTCATGATTAGAACACCAAAGGACACAATCGAACTGGACAGGACAGAGAAGGAATTTAAAAAAGATAAGACAGAAAGGAAAAGAATGACAAAAAAGACATTTACAAAGGTGGATCAGACAAGAGATAAAAGGAGAAACCAAGATGGAATAAAAAGACTGACAAGACAGGATATAATCTATAAAGAATAGGATTAGGCAGGACGGGATGGGATATACAGAGGACTAGGGGAGAGGAGACTGTCGGTGTCTGAACTTGATTGCTTGAGAGTATAGAGAACTATATAGAACTGCATGAACTGTCTAAACCTGATTGCATGAGAGTATGAAGAACAAGATAGAACTGCATGAATTGTCTAAACCTGATTGCTTGAGAGTATGAAGAACTAGATAGAACTGCATGAATTGTCTAAACCTGATTGCTTGAGAGTATGAAGAACTAGATAGAACTACATGAATTGTCTAAACCTGATTGCTTGAGTGTATGAAGAACTAGATAGAACTGCATGAATTATCTAAACCTGATTGTTTGAGATTATGAAGAACTATATAGAACTGGATGAATTATCTAAACCTGATTGCTTGAGTGTATGAAGAACTATATAGAACTGTATGAATTATCTAAACCTGATTGCTTGAGAGTATGAAGAACTAGATAGAACTGCATGAATTGCTCCGACCATAGAACCAGGAACATAACAGTTATTCCCGAATTCTCTTGAATAAAAAACTAAAATTAACAAAATCTTATATTCTCCATTTTTAATGAGATTTATCCAAGCCGAAAATTTATATTAGTTTACGTTTTAAACATTTTTATAGCAATTTAACAAAAATCATATCAAATATCGTTAAAACCATTTTAAATGACTTCTAAAATGGTATGTCAAAAAAAACAACAAAAATGGCCCAATGGGTGAGTTATTTAGGAAGTGTTTTTAATGCTAAATGCAATGCTAGTTTCGGTCAATCACTTCTAGAAGAATGTGTCGCACATCTCAGAGTGGATTTCATTGGTTTAAGGAAAGGTCTTTGCTCTATTTTTACCTGACTAAGGTTATGTGAGGTGTATTCTAAAAACAATTTGTTCAAAAATATTTAAAAATGTTAAACGTTCGAAACATGAAGTTCAGTTTTCTTTAACGGAAATTTTTCTTTTATTACTATAAGCTGTTTTGTAAAAAATAAGCATCAGAACTTGTTGACATACAGGGTGTCCCACATCATATTAGACCGAGAACGGGTCTAAATTACGATTTTCGGGACTAATTAGAAAATTTCATTTAAATGAATCATTTTGAAAAATAACAAAAGGCTTATATAAGAATTTTCTTAAGGAAAATGATATAAGTTTTTCGAGTATTAAGGGTTTATTTTGGTGTTAAAGATTGGAGATAATCTAATATGATGTGGGACGCTCAGTAGTTCCCAGAACAGTTTTGTAAGGTCTACGATATCCGGTTACAAAGATATTAGGATTATAATATTAGAGTTTGAAGCATTGAAGATTTGTGCGTAAATTTATATTAGTTAAGAGCAACGAGGTCTACAAGACTCACTCTAATATAATTTAAACTGCTCTTCTTCTCCAGGATTTAAAATCTTAAATCTTAAGTTAAATTCTTGGTGGACAAATATTCCTGTTTTTCCAGCATGTCCCGGAGAAATTCGAGTCCTTCTCCAGGTTCAAGTTTATCCAGGTCCATAGATCCAGTGAGGATAACATTCTGCAGAATCCGACACTGAACCTGGAAAATATATATATATTTCGTACATCATGTATGCAACCCATGAGTTCTTTATTTCAATATATATTGTGTTGCGCAGGGGCAAATTCAAAGATTTATTGTAGTAGTTTATTTGAGTCCACAGAGATGAAGATAGCAGGGAAGAGAAGAATTGAACCAGAATAGAGCAGTCAGATGCCTGCAGAGCAATTATCAGCCTTATTTATATTGTTAGATAACAATTACAAAAATAAAGTACAGGGTTATTCATAATAAATTATTGGTTCATTATCGGCAATTATTTATTTCCTTGTTGATAACTTGATATAATGTTAAGTTTCTCTAAAACTAAAATGCAAGGAAGGTTTAACCTGAATAATCGGTTAACTTGGGTTCAAGTCTAAAGATAGATAAGGAGAAATTGGACTGTGGTTTATATCTATTTTTAACTTTTAATTGCTTGTACTAACAAACTGCGTGTTTTACTCATAATTTTAGAATATTAACTCTAATTAAATTCTAAAACTATAACTCGCTACAGCTGCTAGTTTCGCTTTGAGAAGGTCAATAAAATCTCAAAGAAAAGAAAAAATGTTATTTTTGACAATGTGTATTTCGGAAAGAATATTCCATATTACAAAGGGTTAAATGTTAACTTGAACTTTATAAGGAAGTTAAAGAAATATTTCCAAAATTAATTATTTTTTTAGTTTACTTACCAATGCAATAGAAACAGTTTTAGGGTTTCTTGTCAGTAGTTCAACAATTTTCTGAAACAAAATGAAAAGTTTATCATGGACATTAGAAGAAAAGGGACTGACCCTCCATGTGCAAAGATGGCAATGCCCGATTTAGAAGGGTACCACTACTGAAAGCTTTGTCTGATCAAGTGTGAATTAGATAGCAATGTTCTTGTTTCTGCAAACTGTTAATTCTCATTTGCGGTTTCTCTGCGAAAGGGACTTGCGCATTCCTTGTTTATGAGTGGAATTGGAGAACCTTACAGTAATAAACACTTTTCGAGTCAGAAAAACGACAGTATCTTTCAGATTTTTGGTCAGATTAAGGTTTTAAGGGCACCGTTGCAAATCAGACATGGCCATCTTTGCATGGAGGGTCACTTAAATAATTACGCTTACAGTCCCTGGATAAAACAAATATAAAAGTGTACATTAAAAGATGAACTAAGATAATAATGTAACGCGGAAGGTTGGAAGGATTTAAGAGAAGAATGTAAAAAGGAACCCAAATAAGATAAAGAGGACGGAAGAAGTTAAGATTTAGATCGAATGGACGAGGACGGATGAAATTAAGATAAAAATCAATAAGTACTGATAGAACCAAGATAAGATTGTAAAGAGGACAGATAAAATTAAGATAAAAATGAATAAGTACTGATAGAACCAAGATAAGATTGTAAAGAGGACAGATGCAATTAAGATAAGAATGATTAAGTACTGATAGAACCAAGATAAGCTTGTAAAGAGGACGGATGAAATTAAGATTAAGTACTGATAGAACAAAGATAAGATTGTAAAGAGGACTGATGAAGTTAAGGTGAGAATGAAGAAGTACTGATAGAACCAAGATAAGATTGTAAATAGGACTGATGAAAATAAGGTGAGAATGAAGAAGTACTGATAGAAACAAGATAAGATTGTAAATAGGACTGATGAAATTAAGATAAGAATAAAGAAGTACAGATAGAACCAAGATAAGATTGTAAAGAGGACTGATGAAATTAAGATTAGAATGAAGAAGTACTCATAGAACCAAGATAAGATTGTAAAGAGGACTGATGAAATTAAGATAAGAATAAAGAAGTACAGATAGAACCAAGATAAGATTGTAAAGAGGACTGATGAAATTAAGATTAGAATGAAGAAGTACTCATAGAACCAAGATAAGATTGTAAAGAGGACTGATGAAATTAAGATTAGAATGAAGAAGTACTGATAGAACCAAGATAAGATTGTAAAGAGGAATGATGAAATTAAGATTAGAATGAAGAAGTACTGATAGGACCAAGATAAGATTGTAAAGAGGACTGATGAAATTAAGGTGAGAATGAAGAAGTACTGAAAGAACCAAGATAAGATTGTAAATAGGACGGATGAAGCTAACCTGACACTCCTCTAGAACGTTTTCCTTCTCTGCATTGAAAACGAGATGAGGAAGGGAGAGGAGGAATCCGTCCATATCTTGATTATTCACATCTCCTTCTCCTTCCTAATAAATAAACATCAATATAGGAAAGCTAGGTGTATCCGGAGAATACTAACTGTACCTGGAGAATACTAACTGTACCCGGATCGAGAATACTATCTGTACCCGGAGAATACTAATCCTTGCCTGGAGAATGCTAAATGTACCCGGAGAATACTAACTGTACACGGAGAATACTAACTGTACACGGAGAATACTAACTGTACCCGGAGAATACTAACTGTACCAGGAGAATACTAACTGTACCCGGAGAATACTAACTGTACCCGGAGAATACTAACCCTTGCCCGGGGAATGCTAAATGTACCTAGAGAATACTAACTGTACTCGGAGAATACTAACTCTACACGGAGAATACTAATTGTACCCGGAGAATACTAACTGTACCCGGAGAATACTAACCCTTGCCTGGAGAATGCTAAATGTACCCGGAGAATACTAACTGTACCCGCAGAATACTAACTGTACCCGGAGAATACTAACTGTACCCGGAGAATACTAACTGTACCTGGAGAATACTAACTGTACCCGGAGAATACTAACTGTACCCGGAGAATACTAACTGTACCTGGAGAATACTAACTGTACCTGGAGAATACTAACTGTACCTGGAGAATACTAACTGTGCCCGGAGAATACTAACTGTACCCGGAGAATACTAACTGTACCTGGAGAAAGTGTAAAACTGCTTCATGAATCCAAGGGCCAGGAACGGGTTCGGTCCAGGCTGTCCTCTTAGGAAAACAATTATATTTCGCTTGAATATTTATTTGTAAAGCACGCACAGACCACAAGGCAGAAGTTACTTGCCTAGTTAATTTCGACATTATTTTGTGATGGATTTTGAAAAGAAAAAAATCTAAAAACCTGACTAAGTTTGTTCTGAATACAGCCAAGACAAACTTTAGCTAGTTTAGTTGGGATCTTATGAACGGAATGGACCTATGTAGTAAGATAGGATCTGAAATATTTAAGTTCTACCTTGGCAGGATTGTATCCTTGTTTTCTCTTCTTGTATGAATCCTGCCAAGCCGTCCCATCTCCAAACTTCTCCGTGATCACTCTCCTGTACGCATCCAGGTCAAGTTCTCCACCTGTGAGCAATATCATGCTTTAGAAGCAGTTTTCGAATACAAAATTTAAACTTGACTAGATTCCCTAAATTGACATGATTATAAGTTAAGGCTGAAGGTAAAATACTGTTGGTCAAACATTTACTCTATACTCCATGAGTCCAACCTGTTATTCTGAGGACCTTGAGTCCAACCTGATATACTGAGGAACATGAGTTGAACCTGTTCAACTGAGGACCATGAGTTCAACCTGTTATACAGAGGACCAGGAGTCCAACCTGATATACTGAGGACTATGAATTCAACCTGTTATACTGAGGACTATGAATCCAACCTGTTATACTGAGGACTATGAATCCAACCTGTTACACTGAGGATCATGAGTCCAACCTGATATACTGAGGACCATGAGTTATACCTGTTATACTGAGGACCAGGAGTCCAACCTCAAGGACATGGTTGTATCCGCTCCTAGCTCCTGGATAAACAAAGTATAAATATTGGTTTTGAAAAATGAGAATAAATTTTTGTATTTTTAATTTCATACCTGTTGGAACATTGTAGAACGGAGATTTATTAACTGGCCAAAACTCAGGCTAGAAACCAGAATGTTTTATTAAGGACTGTTAGAGTATAAAAGGGGGGAATCTCATCTTAAATAGTTTGCAAATGGGACGACTAAAGGGCTTGATCAATGAAATTGCTAAAATCTACTAGCCGTAGTTTAACAATAGGTTTAAAAATTTTTGGCCAGACCAATTGTTGGAATGTTATATCAAGTATTTAATATTTTTATATATACATTAGTAATCTCTGTTTGTTTGTTTGTATGTTTGTGTGTCCGATCAGAACTCAGGTACCTATTGAATGATGTGCCTCAAATTTTTATTTTGGAACTTGGTAAAACCACGGGAATATTCTTGGAGAAAGTTAAGTTTTCCAGACAAGGTTCCCAAGCTAGCATTTTACATTTTATCAAATATAAATAAATAGCCCTGAAGCTAGCAACACAGTTATTATGTAAATAGGCGCTGATTTGTTTTAAAATGCGTATAATTAGATTCCTCACAAAAATTACATAATTTGGCTCCTAAGAAGTTCCGGAGAAAATAAACAAATTTTAAGATTTTAGATTCCCTTTTTTTTGCGAAAAGTCGAACCTTTGGTTTTTCCTCGTTCGGACCTTTTTTTTCTGTCAGAGTCAAAACGTTGCTAATTGTTTAAAAAGCAGTCAGATGTTATTTTTTTAAAATATGGTACACGTTGTAAATTTTTGTGAGGCCAAAAACTCCTTGAATGTTAAAAAAATAAGATGATCCACAATACCTGGGAGATCCCCTCCTCCTCTCCATCCTCCAGTATCAGCTCAAGCTCGGATACTCTACATACAATTTTAGGATATTTCAGTCTGGAGCAAGGGTGTAATGCCAGGAAAGTTAATTGCGGTCGTGTATACTCTGCGTACATATTGAAACCAGTTCTCTTTGGGCGGAATTTGAAAACAAGAATAGATACATCAGTGTTCGTTTAGTATCCGAGGAGGTTAAAAGGATTAAATTTGATAATTTTGATAATTCACATAATAGTTTCCTACCAGAATATTTCACTGATTTTTTTATGTGAAAGATGGATCCCATGTCAGGCTGTAACATCAGTCTTGTGTTTACATTACCGCCCAGTGACAGTACACTGCAGTACAAAAGATGCGTACACTTCTGAAATAACTTTCCTTGCATTACATCCTTGGTCTGGAATATGTTTTCATTCAAAATTGTGACAACAAGGATTTTAATACATCTTTTATTTCTGAAAACGAAAAGGAAAATAAAGAAAAAAAAATTATTGTTTGAAAAATTGTGTAACATGTAAAAACATGTGTACTCTGTAACCTGTAACTGAATGTGTAACACGCAGTTTGAAGTGTCAAAGGTTTAATTCATCAGGTTACAAAGATAAAGGGATTATAGATTAGAATTTGAGTTTGTGACTAAGTCCTTTATGCATATTTTGTAGTGTGTAACCTGTACATGTATTCTGTAGTGTGTAACCTGTACATGTATTCTGTATCTTATGATTTGTGGGTAACCCTGTACATTGCTTAAAGGAACTGTCGTAGTATTATTAAGTGACCTTCTATTTGAAGAAAAGAATGATCAATTCACTAGGGTACCTTTCAACCTTTATCTGATCAATGATATAGAAGATATCTCCGTTTTTCTAGCTTGAAAACTAGTTATTTCTGACAATTTACTCCATCGTTTATGAAGCAGTCACTATATAGGTCAACTTAAATTGATGGATTTATCATGCATTCTTGATCGGGTAGAAAGCTTATAAGGGTACCGTTGTGAATCAACCATGTCACTTTTAAATGTAGAGTAATTGGAAGCTATTTTTACAGTCCTTGTAAACATGAAAGATTCAGACACTTAAAACAAGTAGGAGTTCACTCTCCACTAAAAACCAGTATTTCTTTGGTCAGAGAACTGCAGATCACTGGAAAACGCACAGAAAGCTTAGTTTAGAGTAAGTTTATAGACTAAAAACATATTACATATCTGAAATAAAATTAGAACCTGTTTTTTATGACAAAATGATGGATTGAAGTCAGATGAAATAAACATCTCAATAAAGATGTTATTGGATTACAGAGGCCGAATTTAAAGAATTTGAGCCGTGGCTTAAATTTGAGACCTTACTCAAATATGGATGGTCAAATTAAAATTGTTTTTAATGTTTCAAGATCCAGTGCTCAATTGAATCGGTTTTGCACTCAGTTTAGTTACTTTGCTACCTTTCAATCGATTAAAATATAAGCTAAATTATAAAATTTGATGTAGATATTCTTCAATAAAAAATTTTAAAACTAAAAAAAACTCACTTTGAGTTGGAGACAGATCTTCCAGTTTCTGTTCTAGCATTTTTAAATCAATCATTTTCTTAAAGTTTTATATATGTACATATAAAGTATGAATATATTTATTATGTATGTATATATGCTTAAGTATGTATTATCTTTAAAAAATATCTTTATTAAACTACAGACTATTCTTCCATTTTTGATGTTTAAAGTTTATAATTCTATCTCTTTGGATTTGAAAGTCTATTTAAAAAATTAACTTAATTTGCATTTCTTGCTTAAATACAAATTGTTTTCCTAACAACACTCAATTACACAGAATAAACATTATGTTATGACTTTTTGACCTAACTCATGTTCCCTAATAAATGTAAATAATTATAATATTAGTGCTACAATTCGAATAAACATCCCTTCTTGTCAGTTCATATATCACTAACCGCGAATAAACATCTCTTCTTGTCAGTTCAGATATCACTAACCGCGAATAAACATTTACAAAGTTTTATATTTTATATTTTCATGTCTGATTTGGCAGATAATTTACCATGCTCCGCTAAATATTTCCCTGTTTTAGTTTAGTTTAAATTAAACATGGCGGATTGGAAATTGGAATGTCTGTTGGATTCCGCCGGGCTCTGAGCGGGGGTGTCACATTCCAACCTCTCTACATCAACTATTCTCGGACTCTACACTTGTTCTGCGTTCCTGATAGCTGCACATAGTTGGAGAGACTTAGAGGAGCTGGATATCATTACTCACCTCTCATTGGTCAGATGAAACCCATAGCTGGCCTCTGATTGGTTAGATATCCTGAAATGCCAATTATGGAATTTATAGGAAGGGAATGTATCGCGCTAAAATGTTAAGAATGTGCCTAGAACGCATACCACATACGCTCTTAGTGCTATTTGATTTACGCAGTATACGTAAATTTCATTTTTCATCTTCAGCAAATTGTGTGCGCGCATTTTTTTATCTTTCTAATTAAATATAAAATCTTTCTATTTTAATATATCGCACATTTCAATTAGCATTCCCTTAAAAAAAGCTGTTTTTCGTTAGTATACAAAATAAATATGTTAATTACATATATGATGTTTATAAAGTCTGTCTGTTTTTGTATTTGTATGTCCGATCATAACTCAGGAACCCTTTGACCGATTGGCTTATAAAACTGTCTTCGGGAACTCGGAAGAACAACTGAATAGTTTAACTTGGTTGGGTTAACTATATTGGGGAAACTCCTGGCAAAGCTGGGTTACAAAGCTGGTATAATGATAAATAAAAACAAAAGATTAAAAAACAGGCTCATTAACATAAGATATAATTACAAAATATATAATAACAAAACATATAATTACATATGATATAAGTAACAGTACAAAAGATATAAGTTATAAAAGTTATTTCTGGTTCATATATATATATCAACTATTTTCTGGTTCATATATATATCAACTATTTTCTGGTTCATATATATATCAACTATTTTCTGGTTCATATATATATATCAACTATTTTCGTGCTAAATACAATCGACTTTTAAATATTTTGTAACATTTGCCATTCTGTTGATTGTGTAATAATATCTTTAATTATACTTTAATTATATCTTATATCAATACATGAAAAGTACATAGATGTATTTATAGATAGATGCAATAGAAAATATATTGAACAATGGAAGAACATAGAATGTATTTATAGATAATTGCAATAGAAAATATATTGAAAAATGGAAGATCATAGAATGTATTTATAGAAAGATGCAATAGAAAATATATTGAAAAATGGAAAAACATAAAATGTATTTATAGAAAGATGCAATAGAAAATATATTGAAAAATGGAAGAACATAAAATGCATTTATAGATAGATGCAATAGACAGGGGCGTACGAGTGGAGGCTCTTTTAATATTACATCTGCTTGCATTTCCCTTCCTCAGGTCAGGCAAAGGGGTGTACCTAGGGGGGGTAGTAGTCCTCTTACCCCCCTGGGAGTTCGAAAAATAAAAATTAAAAGGAAACTCCGTTTAGAAAGTAACACCTGACAATGACAAAGACTAAGGATTTGTCTATATTCACTGTTAATTCAAGGAGAGAAAAGTTTTAGCCTTCTAAAGAGAATACTTCATTACACAATTGATGTACTATGACGGAGAGCAGACTTAACGATCTTGCACTTATAGCTTTACACCCTATAAGGCTGTCTGAGCTCTCTACTGAAAAAAAGCAAATCCCAGAAAATTGTAGCTTAAAAGAGTTGGTGAATATGTAGATTGAGAAAATTCTATCTAAAAATTTCAGAAGAAATTTCGTTTATTAGTAAAAGTATAATTTTTAATGATGCTGTGATATTGATTTAGTTAGCTGTGATGGAGTTAAGTGATAAATTTATAAAGTCAAAAAGTTAGTTTTTCAAGCAAAGGAATAATTTTTAGACTCAAAGGTTAGTAACACCCAAAAATGTAGTCTTTTTATGGTGAACAAAACAAGTCCAGGTGGGAGGGGGGGGCAAAATTTTTTTTTAAAAAGTATTAATATTTTTTCAAAAAAGGGGTTTTTAAGGGGGGCACAATGTTGCCAAGGGGGGGACCAAAAAAATTGTGCCCCCCCCCCTAAATAAAAGCCCTCGTACGCCCTTGGCAATAGAAACTATATTGAAAAATGGAAGAACATAAAATGTATTTATAGAAAGATGCAAAAGAAAATATATTGAAAAATGAAAGAATATAGAATGTATTTATAGAAAGATGCAATAGAAAATATATTGAAAAATGGAAGAACATAAAATGTATTTATAGAAAGATGCAATAGAAAATATATTGAAATATGGAAGAACATAGAATGTATTTATAGATAGATGCAATAGAAAATATATTGAAAAATGGAAGAACATAAAATGTATTTATAAAAAGATGCAATAGAAAATATATTGAAAAATGGAAGATCATAGAATGTATTTAATTATAAATAAATGCAATAGAAAATATATTGAAAAATGGAAGATAGAATTAAAAAAAGATAATTGGAAAAATATACGACAGAAATATACGTAATTAGTTTGGAAACCCAGCTTTTACTGGAAATTAAAATTTCCGTAATAAAGTTAACCCACTAGCTCCCCAGTAAAAGTTTTAGGCAAATTTGTCAAGAAGTTCATGAGTTATGATCGGACAAACAAACAAAGAAACAAAAGATAGACAAGAGAAATAGATAATAGATAATAAATAATAAAAATTGAGAAAAACATATTGAAAAAAGGAAAAAGATAAACAAAATAAATAGAAAATTTGTTGAAAAAATATAATGAAGAAAGGGAAAAAGAAGATGTAAGACAAATATCAAACAACAGAAAGAATACAAAGATATACTGAAAGATAGCATTTATAATAAGATATAAATAAATACATAGAAGATATAAATATAGGCAAAGAAAATAGATATAGAAATAAGATATAGAAAATAGATGACAAAAATGGACATAGAACGAATGAATAGATAAAGAAAATAGATATCGAGAAAATAGATATAGAGAAAATTATAGATATAGAGAAAATAGATAAAGAAAATAGATATCAAGAAAATAGATATCAAGAAAATAGATATTAAGAAAATAGATATACAAAATAGATAAAGAGAAAATAGATAAAGAAAAAAGATATAGAGAAAATAGATATAGAGAAAATAGATATAGAGAAGATAGTCGATATAAAAATAGATATAGAGAAGATAGATATAGAGAAGATAGTCGATACAAAATAGATATAGAGAAAATAGATATAGAGAAAATAGATATAGAGAAAATAGATATAGAGAAAATAGATAAAGAAAATGAGACAAGATTATCGTATAAGCAAGAGAAGTATAATTAGATACGTAAATTTAAGAATTGAATAATATAACGCAGATTTACTCATCGAAGATAGAACAGATAAAAGATAAGAAAGAAGATAAGAAGATAAGAAGATAGAGAAAGAAAATGAAGCATAGAAAAGAAAGACTTATCTGATACAAGAATAAAAAATAGTAATGAAACATAGATATATAGAATAGATGCAAAAATAAAAAAAAATTAGATAAAACAGAAAACGAGAAATATTTTTATTTTTATTTTGATATTTTTTTTATACACATATAATATATATATCTATATTTTTTACAAATTAAACCTTACTTTAGAATTTCAGAAAGAAATACCAAGTTTTCCCGAGAATTGAATATCAAATGTTAAATATCCCTTCCATTTTCCAATTCCTTCCATGCGGGGTGAACAAGAGAGATGAGGGTTAGGGCGGGGGGTTGAGGAGCCGGATGGATTACATTGGCCGAGCCAGGATATCTCTTTCATGCCGGTGTCACCCTACGCAGATGGCTTCAATCATACGTCAGACCCTCGTCAGTTTACGTCATTTTCCGAGGAAAACTATCAGGATCTCAGAACACAAACAGAGCTCTAAAAAGCATTTATACGAAACTCCGCCGACATGCGTACTTGGTGATTCTCTTATCGGGGCCTCTCCTGCGACTCGTTGGTGAAACAGTTCATAAGTTTCCGTACCTAACATGGAAATGTACTTTATTTTAACTCTAACGCGTGTCTGTGAGGCCAACGGACAGTACGAACACTACTAGGATCGGAGAACACAGAAAGAGCTTTTGCAGTGACGCAAGATTGACAGTCGAAAGAAAATAGTCGTGCCGAGCCAATACCGAACCGGCGGGTAAAGGGGCCCTGGATTCCGGCGCCGAAACAGCGGCAAGCCTCCATGTGTGTTTTGATCTCCTGATATTTCTCGCTCCATCCGGTGAAGAGGAGATGGTTTATAGAACCCGCGCCCCAGCCCCGCCTTATACACACCCTTCCTTCCCATCCTGTGTGCAGAGAGTAGGCCTAGTGCAGGGGTCAACGTTGCCCTTGCATAGGGTTACAAACTATATGGGGGTTGTATTCTCCTTTTCTCAACTCATAGTCTCCCCGCCGCGCTCCCTCCTCGGTTCAGATAGTTGATCAGGGCTATCAAGATTCCACAACAATCCGGAGCTAAGCCTCAAATGAAAACTTATTCTAAGACGACATTTTGTCTCGTTTTCATTCATGTCTTTTCGCTAAAAAGATATAGATGTAAAAAGATATTTTTGTTAAAAAGACATGTTTGGAATGGGAACTAAACTGTTCCTATTAAAAAAGCACAAATTAGAATCACATGCATAACGTTTTAATATGGATCAAACTTAATACAAAATTTACAATGTGTATAATGTATATTTTGTAATGTGTGACATTTAAGCAGTACATATATAACGTATAACCTTACATTTTTCATAAACATTTGTCATTTATTGCATTACGTTTATTACACGTACATTAGTTGTTTCTGGTACATTCTGGCATATGATGAAATGTTGGGATATTCTCAAACAGCCAATGGGAGAGCTTGGTTACTTGAACATCCAATCAGGTTTAAGAAAATATATTAGTTTATATTTCATCACAGTTTACCTATTTAAGACCAACGTTTAGTTTTCAGATTCAGTATATTGAAGAAACAACAAGCAATCACTGAATTCAATCCTTTGTCATTCATCTCAATCTTTACCTTGAAGCTAAATTTAAGAGAAATGTGCCAAACCAGAAACATGAACCCAAACATGAACCAGCAGCAAGGTTTATATCCAGATTTATCAGGGTTTGGAGAGAACCAGCAATCTCCATCAATCCTTCACTTCCTTCAGGCTTTAGGTCTATTACCTACAGGATATCCTGGGATGGATGGATCAGTACCTACTGCTACAGGTGCTGCAAGCACAGATGGGACTAATCCAACTGCTCCTCCAGGACCTGGAGAACAAGCATTTCCAGGAAGATCAACTCAGGAAAATCAGGTTCCCACCCACGGTTCAGGACTGCAGGATCAGGCTAGTCAGCAAGGAGGACCGCAAGGGTACTATCAACATGGACCTCAGTGTACTTCAGCACCAAGAGCAGGTTTTCAATATCCAGGAGAACCCGGAGCAAGATCACAGTATCCTGGAGCTGGATTTCCGGATCCCAACTGGTGGTCTTATCAGTATCACCAAACTCCTCTATGCTCCTGCTCCATGATGAATATGTTTTCCATATCCTCTCAATGGATGAGAACTCTTTTCAGGAACTCCATGATCACCAGCTCCATCTTCTTCATGATCATCCTCATCCACCTGATCACTCCGTCCTCCCTCCTCATCAACCTCGTCTTCTTCCTCCTCGCCACCGGTCTCGGCCTCCATATTCCTACTCTTGTTGCTGGTAAACTTCTCCAGGTTGTAGTATCTGGAGTTGGAGGAGCTGAACCAGTTCTCCTGGTTGGAATTCTGCTCTGGGCTGCACATAAGAAGATTGTGAGAAAGCAACCTCTGTTTAACACCAACTACTGGAGAAACAGGTTCGGCTGTCTCAGGGTCGTCATCAACAACGAAAACTACAACAGAGGACCCCAGCACCAGAACTAGATTATAGTTTTTGTATGAAAAAGTTATATCATAAGAACATATTTGCATATACCATGATCATTAAGTGTAAGAAACCCTTTCTTGAATCCAACAGTAAAGTTTATTTTTAATGTTTACTTTGTTTCAATGTTATATATAAGTTCTGTAATAAAATGTGTTAGATTTATACAATATAAAGAAGCACTCGTAATTTTATAGCTTCTGACTTCATCACGTTAATCTAAAGTAAATTTTTATTATTATAAAGATTTATTCACACACAAATTGCACTTAAGATTTAAATCTTACATCTTTTCAATTGTAACTCCTCCTAAATTGATGAGCTAATTGAGAAGAAAATAAATATGTTACCGAATATGTTACCGAATAAATACTTAATGTGCGTAAAATAAATATGTTACCGAATAAATACTTAATGTGCGTAAAATAAATATGTTTCTGAATAAATACTTGTGCGTAAAATAAATATGTTTCCGAATAAATACTTGTGCGTAAAATAAATATGTTTCCGAATAAATACTTGTGCGTAAAATAAATGTTTCCGAATAAATACTTGTGCGCAAAATAAATATGTTTCCGAATAAATACTTGTGCGTAAAATAGATATGATTCCGAATAAATACTTGTGCGTAAAATCAATATGAAGATGCGAAGTCGCATATTTATACCAGTTCTACCAGTAATAATGTCGCATGCATTTTACTCTATTCTGTCTAGTTCAGTGTCACCCCAAACTAACCAGAGTGAGAAGCATTCTGTATTTTTTATTTGAAATAAAACGTGTTTTGATTCAACAATATATAATCTTACAGATTTGTTTATTCATACTTTTTCATTCAAAACGTAAATACCGACAAAAAAGTACTTAAGAAAAAGGTTAAAATATTATGTATAATGAGTTAATTTGTGATCGAAAGTTACAGCTTTCTGTGGTGTGTCATCCTGAGAAGTTTTTTATTAAACGATAGAATTCACCGATCAATAAATTTAAATGTTTGCAGCTTATAATTAAATGACATTAAAAACATATTAATTAATAATATATACAGTGATCCAAAAGGTTAAAAGCTCTAACGCTAAAATCACTGAAAATTTTGCCAATTACTTGTTAAACACCAAAACTTAAAACAAATACTTCTAAAATGTACATGTCTTAGGCTACAGAAAAGAACATGGTGAGGTAAAATCAACGACTACGGTGGTCGTTACAGTTTAGTGTCAACCAAGTCTTAAAAATTGATGCATTTTTAAAAACAGTCTGAATCTATGTGAAGAATTCGATGGGACATCCAAAATTTGATTGTTTGATTGATTGATAACAAATAGTAAAAAAGCAAATACGAAAAATCTTCATTTAATGAGAAGAAATGGGTTCTAAAGTTAAGGTTTTATGACTTTAAACCAGGACCTCGAAACCCACCGTGAGAAGGGGAGGCACGTTAAACTAACGGACCTGGTTTAAAGTAAAGAGTCCTTACATCATAACCCATGTTCACCCATTAAATGTAAATCTTTTATGTTTGCTATTTCATATTTTTTTTGGTGGGGGGGGGGGCTATTTATTTCAAAAATAAAACAAAGTGTCTTGCATTATTTTTGACGGATTTTGGAAAAGACATCAAAATATGAGTGAAAATATTTCGATACAGAAAGGAGGCACTTCGGTGTAGTTAGTTTTACTTGGGAGG
>NW_019396351.1:326352-335634 GCF_000591075.1 Eurytemora carolleeae | reverse complement strand
TTCTCCCCCTTCTCCCCTTCTCCCCCTTCTCCCCCAGTCGCTCAAATTTACTATAATTTACTATATCCTTGCCCGTCCTTATCCCTCTTCTCTCCAGCTTCTACCCCTTTCTCGTTCTTATCCATTTTTTCTCCTTTCTCCCCCTCTCCCCCTTCTCCTACTTCTCTCCCTTCTTCCGGCCCTTCTCCCCTACTCCCCCTTCTCTCCCTTTCCACCTCCCCCTGCACACCTGTTGTAAAGGAAACCCTGTACCCTGTAGGCTGGAGAGTGGGCCCACCAGCCCCGCACCCTTGCAAGCCAGGCCTTTTAAAAATCCACCCAGTCAAGGTTATCATGCCCTGGTCACGTGATCTAAAAAGACCCCGTCACGTGATCATCTAGGCCAATCAGAGGCTGGGAAAATAGTGGTGGCGGTGGAGAGTTTTCTAGCTCTCTAGCAGACAGGTTTCATCCCTCTAGTTATACAGGGGGGTAGCAGACACACACTCAGGTATACGGACACACAACACTCAGACATAAAACATACTTCTCAGGTTTGACAATTCACTAAAGTAAACATTACTAATCTGAACTTGTATATTTAATTCAATTCATTAAAAACTTCAATTAAAAATAAAATTTTATCTTAGCAGTCCGCAAATGTCATTTTTTGTAATTGTCATCAAATGCAACTCAGAAAAAATAGTTAGTGAATAGTTAGATGAACAACTAGTGAATAGTTAGATGAACAACTAGTGAATAGTTAGATCAACAACTCGTGAAAAGTTAGATGAACAACTAGTGAATAGTTGGATGACAACTAGTGAATAGTTAGATGAACAACTAGTGAAGATTTAGATGAACAACTAGTGAATAGTTAGATCAACAACTCGTGAAAAGTTAGATGAACAACTAGTGAATAGTTGGATGAACAACTAGTGAATAGTTAGATTAACACCTTATAGTGAACAGTATGATGAACAACTAGTGAATAGTTTGATGAACAACTAGTGAATAATTAGATGAACAACTAGTGAATAGTTAGATGAAAAACTAGTGAATAGTTAGATGAACAACTAGTGAATAGTTAGATGAACAACTAGTGAATAGTTAGGTGAACAACTATTGAATAGTTAGATGAACAACTAGTGAATATTTAGGTGAACAACTAGTGAATAGTTAGATGAACAACTTGTGAATAGTTAGATGAACAACTAGTGAATAGTTAGATGAACTAATTAATAGTTAAATGAACACCTATAGTGAATAGTTTGATGAACAACTGGTGAATAGTTAGGTGAACAACTGGTGAATAGTTAGGTGAACACCTAGTGAATAGTTAGATGAACAACTAGTGAATAGTTAGATGAACAACTAGTGAATAGTTAGATGAACTAATTAATAGTTAAAGGAACACCTATAGTGAATAGTTTGATAAACAACTAATGAAAAGTTAAGTGAACAACTAGTGAATAGTTAGATGAACAACTAGCGAATAGTTAGATGAACAACTAGTGAAAAGTTAGATGAATTAAAAACTTAAAAATTCTTGTAAAACTTAATTCTTCGTTTAGGACAAACGATGCAAAAAATATAATGTATATCTACCGCATAATGTAAAATGTATGATCTAGATGAACCCTTAGCGAATATTTGAGTGATTACCTTACAACTGAGTAACTAGTCAGCGAGTAATTAACTTGATTGGCAGGGAGTAAGTTTTATTTAAACAATCGGTGAGTAATTAGAGTAACAACAGCTAGTTGTCTGTTTTAAATTTGAATTAAATCAATATGGCTGTGTATATGAGAAATACGAAGATTAAAAACACTTGATTTATAGGAATAAAGACGACATTATTGATACGACTTGGTGACCTCGCAGCTCCTCTAGTTTTTATTTTAAGCATACAAATATGAGAAAAGAAAAAGAAAAGAAAAAGTTTAGGATAGGTAAAATGAACAAAAAAGAAAAATAAATGAACGAGGATGAACTATTTAAACAAGGATAAATTAGATAAACAAGGATGCATTAGATAAACAAGGCTTTATTAGTTGAACAAGGATAGATTAGATAAACAAGGATAAATTAGATGAACAAGGATGAATTAGAATAACAAGGATAAATTATATGAACAAGGATAAATTAAATGAACAAAGATAAATTAGATCAACAAGGATAAATTAGATAAACAAGGATATATTAAATAAACAAGGATAAATTAAGTGAACAAGGAAAAATTAAATAAACAAGGATGTATTAAATAAACAAGGATAGATTAGATGAACAAGGAAGTATAAAATAAATAAACAAGGATAAATTAAATTAAATAAACAAGGAAGTATAAAATAAATAAACAGGGATAAATTAAACTAAATAAACAAGGAAGTATAAAATAAATAAACAAGGATAAATTAAATAAATACCTAGAATAGAAAAGATACAAGGATTTAAAACTGATATTGTAAATTTGTTTCTGGATTGTTTGTCACTTATTCTTATTCTCTTTTTGTTTATTTATATATATTAAAAATATATTTACCAAAATTTGTATAAGTTAAAGTACGAAAAAAACAAGAAGGGAGAAGAAAATTCTACGATTTGAACATACCTTGACAGCTTTCCCTGAGAGAAAATGTCCAAGTATTTTGCAACAAAATCTATCTACTCTCTGTAATGAAGGAAGAGAATTTTGATGACTTAGCAAAAATAGATATTTTCAAAATGTAAAATTTTAATCTTTTTTTTCAGATTCTGAACTGTTTGGTCTGCAGAGACTAAGTGAAAAGTGATATAAGTGATACAAGTGAAAAGTGATTATAATTTGTATGCTGAGGAGAGAGAGACAGGGGAGGAGAGGAACTGTTAAAGGTAAGGTATCACGTTCTCTTGTACTATTTGCGAGGTGGAGTTAGAATTAGCAAAAAACACAGATTTAGTTCATTCTTGGAGAAACATTCATATGTAAGGAATTGGTTAGAAAAGTTAGGGAAAAAACGCGATCTAGAAGAAAAGGCTCTGAGTTTTGAATATTTTAAATTTGAAAAATTATTATCTTTCATCATACTAATAATTATCTGAAACAACTTTATTCAGGGTTAGAATTAGCAAATGTATTTATACTAAAATGAAGAATTTGAAACCCTTTACGTAAAATATAAAATAATAAAACTGTCAACTCATTGTGACCTGATTTGATAAAGTGAACCTGCCTTAACATGTATACTGCATACATTATTGTTTCAAAACAATAAACATCTTTATACGTATTAAATAGTGTGTTTTTAGATATAATGTATACATTAGAGAGTAAACCATTATTTAATTAATTAAGAGGTTAGAACTTATGATTTTCTTCGGAAACTCTAATCATGTATCAATTAAGTTAATTCCGACCAATCATTATTCCTCAAAATATCTGCTCTCGGCTAATTATATGTTTAAGCTAATTACGCATTTAATCTTGACAAATTAAAAGTTTCCGCTGTTAATATTGGTGTATGTGGATTAGCGCCATCCCATACAAAAGTTCGGATCTCAGATAACTTTTTCTTGAAAAAGTGGTTAGTCCTTAACTTGACATATTACGTTTGCAAAGGAATTGAGTTCTTGCAACAAACTCTGGTTTTCTAATTTCAATATCGTTGCAGCCCAATGTCGTAGACCTTTAATATTTCAATCTATGAATGATATTAGATAAAAGGTTTACATCATAAGGCTGCAAAGATATAGGTTTTACAAAAACTGAATTTGTGGCAAAAACTCAATTCCTTTAGTTCATACAGACATTGATTCTTTTATTAAAATTTTAAGTAAATATCAAGTTGCTATACGTAGATATATTTTATTATATATACAAAAATGATAAATATTTTAGACTTTTGATTTGATTTGCTCTAAATCATAACGATTTCAATAAATGTTTATATGAGAATATTATTTCTAAATCAGGAGGGATCGGTGTGGGGGGGGGGGTAAATTGGAATTGTTTAGAGATGATATAAAGTACTAGGCTTTTACAATATAAAACAATAACAAAAAAAAAGTTTGCGGATTTAATAATATTTTTTCGCGCATCTTCAAAATTTAACAAAAACTTTGGACACAAACTTTTCTAATTTTAAGCATCGAAACCCTTCCCTGGGGTCATGTGAGGTCCCACGCAAAATTTGGGCCCGATCGGTTCAGCCGGTTGGACGTTTATTGGATACAAATGGACAGATTCAATCAAGGTATATGTAGATTCAGGAGTTGAGTCTTTCCGCCAGTAAGTTGCAAAGATAAAGTGATACTAAAATTTGACTTGTATTGCAATGATTAAAATTCTAAAAAAATGATAATTAATGAAAAACAATCAAAAATGATCTATGTTCAAAAGATCATGAATCAAAATGAGATTTCAAAAAAATGTATAATAAATTTGTAAATGTAATGTCTCCAATAATAATTCCTAATTTTATAATCTTCACGCCCGGCCAAGCTTGACAGGAAAACATGATATCTCGGAATGTAAAAAATAAAAACAAACTAAATTATTTTTAAAAAAGACCAAACCCTGTGTTACCCCTTGGGCACCTTGACTATGAGGTTTCTTACGTAATTAATGGCTCTGTGTAGGATTTTTAAAGTATTTATCAAACTCGTTTTATTCTTGCAAGTTTTTAAAGGCCCATTTACCTAATTTTGTTCCTAAAGGGCATCACTAAGGGAGAATGTTCTGAAGTTACAAAATCACAAATGTTTCTTTTAATTCTTGTGACATATACATTAACTGTTTATATGATACTAGCCTTATAGGGCGCTTCGCGCCCATCTTCTAAATTAATTGTGAACATGTTCTCTTTGTGTACATCGTAAAACAAAACAAAAATAATTAGCGGATTTTCACAAAAAATTTCGTGGATTGTATCATGGCTTGACACTTAGGTTTAGATAAGTTTAGTAAGATATCGGAGAAATATAGATGGGTGTTTATGATCTATATTCTTCGTTCTAACTGTGCAAACTGTGATTACCAAAAATAATAATTTCTGTATATTTGAGGAGTTATAGAAGTAAAAAGGAAAAATTATTCTCTTCTATATATGTTTGTCGAAAACTTCCTTCCTTGATTTTTTTTAATCCATTCAAGCTGTTTCTTTGTTTTTATGATACTTTTATTGGCACCCTGTGCTAGTACGCAAAATTGTGTTTAAATTTGACCTATATGTACAATACGTGAACAAACTGACCTTGGATATTAATACTTACAGATAAGAGATTAAATTAAATAATTGATCAGTCTATCAAAAAAAAAATTCACATACTTTATTAAAAACCTAATTTTTATTTTTATTGTTAAGAATATTTTTTTGTTTTATTTTTAAAGGTGTTTGCCGAAATTATTCCTTTACGAAAAATATATTTTGTTTAATAAACTTTCGTTCTTAGCTGAAATTTGAATATTCTGTCAAAAATGACAAAAAAACAGCCAAGTTCCTTTGTCATGCACTTTGAATATAACTCTAATACAATCAAATCTTTTTTCCAAGTCAAGCGATGTAAACTCGGGGTTACTAGAAATCTCATTGATTGGTACAACCGCCCTTACATTATAAAACTGAACAATCCCTTTACAATTCTTTACATTTCCACCCTGTAAATTATAATTGAATTGTATCTGACTAATTTCCCACTAATTTGTTCGTGAGTTATGAATTTGAATTTACCGAACCAATTGTTAAAGCAGCAAAAAGTTGATAAAAACCCGTGAAAATAGTTTATCGTGTTTTGTTCCTGTTTTTGTTACTCTAATATTACATTATGGAAACTACCTAACTGAACCTCTCTCTCTCTCTCTCTCTCATTCTTTTTCTAACTCTTTTTAATTCTAATTGTCTCCGACTGTCCCTATCTATCTCTGATAATATCCCACTATCTAACCATTTAACTCTCTAACTCTCTTATATTCTAATTGTCTCAGACTGTCACTATCTATCTCTCTTAATATCCCACTATCTAACCATTTAACTATCTAACTCTCTTATATTCTAATTGTCTCAGACTGACACTATCTAGCTCTCTTAATATCCCACTATCTAACCATTTAACTATCTAACTCTCTTATATTCTAATTGTCTCAGACGGTCACTATCTAGCTCTCATAATATTCCAATATCTAAACATCTAATTCTCTAACTATAGCTAACTCTCTAGCTATCTAACTATCTAACTATCTCTATCTGTCTAACTGTCTAACTTTCTAACTCTCTATCTAATTCTCCTAATATATAATTATCTAACACTTTAACTTTCTAACTCTCCGTTCTCATTTTCTCACTCGTAGAGTTCATATTGTTTTCTAACTCTGTGAATATCTCACGGTCTAACTCTGCCAACCAACCTGAATACTTTTCTCTTTAAAATAAACCGGATTGGACAAATAATAAGTTTTAAATTACCATTTAATTAGAACAATTAAGGAATGTTACGGAGGCTTGAAATTGAGAATGATCGTGAGAATTTTTGAATATTTTGATGAATTAATTATCTGTTCGATGAAACAATTGATGAGCAATGAATTGATCATTTCATTATATTATAAATTGATTTAAAGATTTGATTGATGGATTGATTGATGGATTGATTGATGGATTGATTGATGGATTGATTGATTGATTGATGGAATAATTGATGGATTGATTGATGGATTGATTGATGGATTGATGAATTGATTGATGAATTGATTGATGGATTGATTGACGAATTTATTGATGAATTGATTGATGGATTGATTGATGAATTGATTGATGAATTGATTGATGGATTGATTGATGGATTGATTGACCTGGTTAGAATTTAGTATTTTATGAAGAAACAAACAAAACCTAATATGTAAGCACACATCCCTTGGTGAAACAAGCAAACTTTTGCTTTTAAGCAACGATAGTGTATGTTTTTATTTTTCATTTATTTAATTGATTTAAGGCTTGGTTCTTGGTTGCAAGGTTTTACTCATCCTTAAAGGGACTGTAGGCGTAATTTAAAGTGAAGTTTCCGATGCACAACGGTACCTTTTTATAAATTTGACTGGTCACGGATGTCAGACTTCTCTCTATTAATCGAAAGAAAAGTTGATTACTTGATTTTAAAGCTGTTTCATATTTCAGAAATATTATTGTTTATTTGATTTTAAAACTGTTTCATATTTCAGAAATATTATTGCTTATTTGATTTTAAAACTGTTTCATATTTCAGAAATATTATTGTTTATTTGATTTTACAACTGTTTCATATTTCAGAAATATTATTGTTTATTTTCTAGAAGTCGTAGACAAATATATTTACATTGGAATTTTTTAAAACCACTTTAAACAATATTCGGTATAATTAGGTATACATAATTAAAATCCAGTTTTACGGCAATTCATCCACTTATTAGGAGATAAATACTCAGAGTTCTCTGCCTCGATAATGCCATCTTTGCATTTAGGGTCATTTAATAGATATATGTATTCTCGGAAAATCAAGTTCTCCTGAGGCCAAATTTAAAGAATTTGAGCCGCGGTTTAAATTTGAGACGCGGTTCAAACATGGTGGGTTTCACTTAAAATCGTATTCAATGTTTCAAGATTTAAGCCGGCGCTCAATTGAAACCGGTTTTTGGGGGAGTTAAGACGCGGCTCAAATTTATTAAATTCGGACTCTGATTTATCTATTTAAAAGAATATTTTGGTTAAATATTTCTCGTTAATTTTCATTCATTTAAACTAACCCCAATCCAGATCACAGGTCTTGAAACCTTAAAAAAAATTAGTTAATCTTTTGAAAATACTTGCTATCTTTTGCTAATTAATGGTTATTAAAACTAATATTTTTTTTTACTACTCTACTACTTTTTTTCTACTTTATTCAAATGGAAAGATTGAAATCTGAACTTTGGCCTAAATTCAGAATTTACGCGGATTTTATTTCAGTTTACACCTTAACTCAGTATTCAGAAATTTAAACAAAAAATTTGTTTAAAAATCTTTATCAACCATATCGTGAATTAAGATAGAAGACTTAACTCTCATGTTTATCGAACAATCTTGTATATCTAGCATAGATAAATAAATAAACATAGATAGCTTATGTACGCAAAATCACCGAGAATTGTACAGTCCGCGAACTCATACTTCTAGGGGTCAAAGTGTACTTCAATGATAAGCGGGGTGGTTTGTTGTTTTAATGGATTTCATAATAGAGTTTAAAATAACTCCGGGAATGGAACCATTTGAACAACAATATTTCATCGAGCAATATATCATATTGACGAGAACTGAAGAAGGACATGAGAAGGACTAAACTAACTTATATTTCTCTCTACAGAACTCATGTACACCACAAGTACTCAATGACATAAGAACAGCCAATGTTCACAACCGACCTAGTTAATCTATATAATAGGAATATATTTAAAACATCTCTGTACATTTATATCTTTCAAGATGAAAAATGACGTCTTATGCGCAATCTATCTTTATCTATGATATCTAGCTGTATATATATAAATAGGTGGTATTTCGTCCAAATCAATTAATAATATAAGGTGAACTGATATCTGCTCTCTAGTTGAGGTTTGACAAATTATCATAATTGAACAAATTTCAATGTACATGGATAAATGGCGTAAATGAAGCTTACCGTTCAGTGTACAATGCACATAAACGGATGAATGTTGTACATGAAAGTTGAATTTAACCAATATAAGTAGAACCAAGGTTCGGTTTGAGCACAATTTTGTTTAAACTGGTAAGAACTGGTTTTATCAAAACAATAACAAAGATTGTAAACAAATGGCGGAATACCCAACCTAAGTTCTACACATATTGAGTGTATAACCCTGTGTTTCACCTTAGTTTTACACAAATTGAATGTACACAGTATATAACCCCATTTCCCACCTTAATTCTACACACATTGAATGTACACAGTATAACCCCATTTCCCACCTTAATTCTACACACATTGAATGTATACAGTATAACCCCGTTTCCCACCTTAATTCTACACACATTGAATGTATACAGTTGTTAACCATTAATTTCAAAACCTCTATAAAATGTCGTCTTCTACTGGAATCTCCTGTCGGAGACAGCCAAACCAAATTTTCAGCCCGCAAATTCCATTGTCCTCCTCCGACGGAGCTTAAAATATTTTCGTTGTTGTGAAATCATTAAAGTTAAGCAAAATATTTTCATAAGAAGCATAAGTGAATTTCGTTAAATATTCAACTGTAATTTTTCAGAAGTTAAAAAAACGTATTTCAATACTGATCAACAA
>NW_019396351.1:316200-325994 GCF_000591075.1 Eurytemora carolleeae | reverse complement strand
GTGATTCAGCCAATTAAGATAATTCAATAATTTTATAGAACAAAAAACATTTAAAATTTGGCAATCTTAGTAATTAGAGACAAATACTCCTAAAAAGTCTAAAGTTTTCTCAAATAATTTAGATGCCACTTGATTTAGGTTTTCTTTCTATTTATTACATTGTACTTGAGTCTTTGCCCCAAACTCTTATTTCTAATTCCTTTTCAATCCAATGTCGTGGGCCTGAGATATATTTTTTAATTTTCATGAATTTGGTTAAATCGAATAATCTAAGTTGAAATATGTAAGGTTTACACTATCCATGGATGTTAAGAAATGTGGATTAGAAAATCTGTGTTTGTCGCAAAGACTCAATTACTTTACAGTTTACATTTACGGACCAGACTCTTAAATGTGTCTGGAATAAAAATGACCTATCTAGCTATATCTGGTAAAAAATTACATTCACCTGACCCTGGTAGCAATTAGTCTAGTAAATACATTCACCACCTATCTGGTAAAAAATTACATTCATCAGACTCTGGTAGCAATTAGTCTGCATGTATATTTTTTTACCCCCTATCTTGTGAAATATTACATTCACCAGACCCTGGTAGTTATTAGTCTGCATGTATATATTTTTACCACATATCTAGTGAAATATTACATTCACCAGACCCTGGTAGAAATTAGTCTGCATGTATATATTTTTACCACCTATCTTGTGAAAAATTACATTCCCCAGACCCTGGTAGTTATTAGTCTGCATGTATATATTTTTACCACATATCTAGTGAAATATTACATATAGACCCTGCCTCACGATGAATCTTGTAATTTAGTTTGTATAAGCATGATATATTGTGACTTATATAGGTCAAATTAAGTCTGTAGACGTTTTAGTACATTACCACAGCATACTGTGAGTTAAAGTAAACAAGAGAATTATTTAATTTGTATTTAATATTTGATAAAGTGCAGATCCGAGTCTGCACTTGTCAAGTCACTGGTGCGACTTTGTGACCTCGAAGCTGATACTCAAATGTATCCGACTACATATTAAAAATTTTAAATAATTTTGTTCCTCTAAATAGTTGTTATGATTAAAAACATTTAAGACTTTGTTCTTACATGCAATTTAGTTTATTTTGACCTGAGACCGAATTTAAAGAATTTACGCTGCGGCCAAATTTAAGCCGCGGCTCAAATATGGTCGGTTTCACTTAAAATTGTATTCAATGTTTCCAAATTTACGCCGGTGCTCAATTAAAACCGGTTTTTGGCGGATTTAAGACGCGGCTCAAATAGGGGTGTATTCAATGTTTCAAGATTTAAGCCGCGCGGTGCTCAATTAAAACCGGGTTCTGGCGGATTTAAGACGCGGCTCAAATTCATTAAATTCGGGCACTGTCATATTTTAAACTGTAGATTTAGATCAAATCAACCACTTTTTTAAAGGTTTACAAAGATTGCATTAAGAAGTTTAGAGTTTGAGGTAAGAAATCAGTTTCTTTAAATCGTGTTTACAAATATAGGATTAGGTGGGCGAAATCGGGTAAAAAGTGGGGTTTTAAGACTTTTTCAGCGAACATTTTTTATGCATATTATTGATAGATATAATATTTTAAATTTTATCATTTAAACCATGATAATGCTAATAATCGAACCAGGTCCAATTTTTCAATTCTATCTGATGAAAACCAGACACTGGAAACTAGATAGAATTCAGAATGTCTGGTTTAAACCAGACACGGGAAACTAGATAGAACTCAGAATGTCTGGTTTAAACCAGACACAGGAAACTAGATAGAACTCAGAATGTCTGGTTCAAACCAGACACGAGAAACTAGATAGAACTCAGAATGTCTGGTTTAAACCAGACACGAGAAACTAGATAGAACTCAGAATGTCTGGATTAAACCAGACACGAGAAACTAGATAGAACTCAGAATGTCTGGTTTAAACCAGACACGGGAAACTAGATATAACTCAGAATGTCACACGAGAAACTAGATAGAACTCAGAATGTCTGGTTTAAACCAGACACAGGAAACTAGATAGAACTCAGAATGTCTGGTTTAAACCAGACACGAGAAACTAGATAGAACTCAGAATGTCACACGAGAAACTAGATAGAACTCAGAATGTCACACGAGAAACTAGATAGAACTCAGAATGTCACACGAGAAACTAGATAGAACTCAGAATGTCTGGTTTAAAAGGAAATATCTCCGTCAAGTTTTTATCTATGCACGTTAAATCATGATAAAAACGTTTATCTAATTAAACATAAAAGTAGAAAAAGAGAAACCAAAAATTTACATTTTGAGGGACCATATATCAAATTTACATTGTGAGGGACCATATATCAAATTTACATTGTGAGGGGCCATATATCAAATTTACATTGTGAGGGGCCATATATAAAATTTACATTGTGAGGGGCCATATATAAAATTTACATTGTGAGGGACCATATATCAAATTTACATTGTAAGGGGTCATATATTAAATTTACATTGTGATGAGCCATAAATCAAATTTACATTGTGAGGGGCCATATATCAAATTTACATTGTAAGGAGCTATATATCAAATTTACATTGTGAGGGGCTATATATCAAATTTACATTGTGAGGGGCCATATATCAAATTTACATTTTGAGGGGCCATATATCAAATTTACATTGTGAGGAGCCATATATAAAATTTACTTTGTAAGGGGCCATATATCAAATTTACATTGTGAGGGGCCATATATTAAATTTACATTGTGAGGGGCCATATATCAAATTTACATTGTCAGGGGCCATATATCAAATTTACTTTTCACCTTGTTAAGTAAGTTCTAAGGATTAAATGTTCTTTTATTTTTAAATTAAAATAAACTAAATAGTTTTTTTAATAGATTTAACTTAATGCAGGGAATTCGTCCGTATATTGTGACTATCTACTATCTAATTATGTCCATGTAATGGGTATTATTAAGTAAGAAAATACAAACTAGAAAAATAAAAATCACAGCAAAAACTTTTTCGCACGCATGATACCCGTTTTCTGGGGTCGAATGTGAGGACCTACAAAAATGTGGCTTGAACAGTATGTTCAGCTGTTTTGACACTTAACGCCAAATATATATCACAGTGATCCAAAGGTTGCAAGCTCTCGTGCAAAAATCGTTGGGATTTTTGCCTCTTTCTTTTTGAAAACTGCAGCTAAAAGCCTAAAAACAAGTGCATTAAAGTTTTAAAATTTATTTCTAATAATTATAAGTTAGTAAGGTAAAATAAATAAAAGGGCATTGTGACACTTCAATGTCGACTCAGGCTTGACACTTTTCAAGATCTATGTAATATGAGATGGATAGATAGATTAAATTTTGCGCTAATATGAGTACTACAGGATTATAAAAATACAGCAGGCAGTGCATATTGCAGTTTGCATATAAACATTTGCACTTGCTCTGAATTGCAAAATAATTGAAATCTAGGCCCACATACAATTATGACTGGGAAAATACTTAGGTTTCGCCGCTTTGCAAATCATCTCAGCTGAGCACTGAATTTTCACAGATTAATTTATTCAATTATATATTTCCTCGATTCTGCATTTCTGCAATTAAGAATGGGGTGATGTCCGCTTGTGTGTGGGGGTGTGTTGAAAAGTATGTGTATGTTGTTTACGTGTGTAGGTGTTAGTAAAGTGTATTTAAGAGCCTGCACACCACGCAAAAATGTTGAATTCAGGTCAGAACGGTTGAAATGTGAACTCACGATCGGTAAAGAAGAGAGAGAAGAGTAGGAGCGTTTTAATACATAAATACTCTTCATATATCCCCACACTCTCCGCTCTAACATACAGTAGTTGTAAAGGAAAGGAGTTAAAAACTTGCACAAAAATGATTGTATGATAATATGATTGCGTGCAATATGATTAATTTAATAAGGATAAAATGTCAAGTGGGGGTTGAGGAGGGGGAGGGGGTGAGTATACCCCCCCTGTCACCCCCTACTCACCCCCCTGGTAGGGTGCAGCTAGGCCAACCCTAGGCCTGGACGCGGGAGGCAGTAGGCCGACACACACTATACTATACACCACCCCCCACCCAGCACACATACAGTGACATAGTGACATACAAACACATCAGACTAACAGTGAGATTTGTGATAAACTTTTGATGTGGTTTGATAAGTCTACACTCTACACTCTACACAATACACTCTACACTCTACACTCTACACTGTACACTCTACACCTTACACTCT
The DNA here is from genome assembly GCF_000591075.1 of Eurytemora carolleeae. NCBI lineage: Eukaryota > Metazoa > Arthropoda > Copepoda > Calanoida > Temoridae > Eurytemora > Eurytemora carolleeae. The sequence continues at coordinate 321,750 of NW_019396351.1, read as the reverse complement.
ACACTCTACACTCTACACTCTACACTCTACACTCTAAATTTCAACTCATAACATAAATTGAAAATTTAATAAATTTTTTTTCTAACAGCCCTAATTAAAAAAGAAATTTCCTGTTTTTGAAGACATTTAATCCAACTAATCTTCATTTCTATATTTTACTTAAATTTTATTATTTTCCAAAATATTTTTTAAACTCTGCTCATAAAAACTAGTTGTAAAATTTGAACGTTACTTTTGTGGTTTATATATTTTATCATTAAACAAAAATGCACAAAAAATGTAATCCACATTAAAAAATGATTGTTTTACAGAATTGTATTTTATGCCATTTTTTCATGTTTTATATAATATTTATATATATTTGGTATCTACACAGTACACTAATCTACTAGTAAACTAAAGTATACAAAATATTCGTTTTATTTTTTGTCTAGGGGATGTTTATCAATTCTAAAGGTCGGGTCCTAAGCCTAACCTTAACGAAAAGTTTGCTTCTCTTCACACGGTTTGTGTGGAATCATGGATTGTCGTTAGAATTTGTTACTTTGGAAATATATTTTAAATAATAAATCATTTCAAGCATTTCCGCCAGACATCAAAATATAATTATTGTTTGTTTTTACACAATGCGCTCACATGATTTTTTTCTAAAAACAGTTTTAGTAGGACATTTTTTAAGATCATAGATTTCAAATGTAAATCTTCAGTGTGAATTCTAGCTATCCATTGGTTTAAATCTCGGTCTGCAACTAAACCTAAGGTTTAAACCTCCAGCTAGAATTATGACAAAGGTTTAAATCTCCAGCTCAAAAGGTTTAAATTTACATCTGGAAATATACCAAAGGTTTAAATCTCCAGCTAGAACTATACCAAAGGTCTAAATCTCCAGCTAGAACTGTACCAAAGGTCTAAATCTACATCTGGAACTATACCAAAGGTTTTAATCTCCAACTATAACTATGCCAAAGGTTTAAATTTCCAGCTAGAACTGTACCAAAGGTTTAAATCTCCAGCTAGAACTGTACCAAAGGTTTAAATCTCCAGCTAGAACTGTACCAAAGGTTTAAATCTCCAGCTAGAACTGTCACAAAGGTTTCAATCTCCAGCTAGAACTGTACCAAAGGTTAAAATTTCCAGCTATAGCTATACCAAAAGTTTGAATTTCCAGCTAGAACTGTACCAAAGGTTTTAATCTACCCCCCTCGCCCCCCCCCCCCCAGGTTAAAATCTCCAGATAAAACTGTTCTCGCTGCTTTGAATGGTTTAAACCTCCTCGAAATAACAGAAAAGTGTGAACTCCATTGCTCACCATCCCACGATTATATCCAGAATCCTTAAAGAGACTGTTCTTTCTTTTTTATCCATACTCTTCACTGGACATTTTCCACCTCTCTAAATGATAGTGAAGTGGTGAAGACATATTCCTTTTTAAAGATTCCTTGCCAATGCAGTGTGAAGATAAAAAGACAATTTTCTGATCAATACATGCTATCATTCAAGATTTTTTTTATAAAAACATCATGGATCAAAATGAGAAAATATTGTTAAATCTGCTGGCATGTATTTATAAAAGAAGGTTGATAATCTGTTTTTTTTTGTGTGGAAAAATAGATAATTTCTCCGGAACTATATTTAACAGATGCATAGAAATTTGAGAATCTCTTCGAACCTACCTTTTAGGTTTACGTACTATCATGGCATTTACTACATACTACATACAATTTCAATATTGTCTGCCCGCGTGCCATTATTAAATGAACAAAATTTTATTAATATATCAGTTGAAACAGTTAAAAATTGGGATCTTGATTCTATTTTATAAAACATCGGGAGGAAAACAAAACATTTTGTTATAAATATCGAACAACTGATAGCGAAAATTTTGAACAAACTTTTAAAATTTAAAACTTTTAAAATCATAGTTTCAAAACACTTTCGGTAAGTTTGATTTTATGATGTAATGTTTGCCCACGGCCCATCCCAAACTAAGTTTTTGGACCAAAAAAATGGGGTTTAGTGGAGATTGACGGTAATATTTTATTCAATCTGTGTGTTATAGTTTATTTGTTAATTGACAAACTCAAGAAGTAACTCTTCGTTTTAAACTAAAAAACAAATTTAAACTAGTTTAAAAAAACCTCTGTTGACGTTCCTCAGAAATTGGTCAACGAATATTAAGTTTGGAGTTCTTTTAGTTCATCAAAGAATTTTTCATTTAAATCTGTCCTGGCTTATCTCTAGGGGTACCTGTACTGCTGTACAGTAGCTTGGATCAGGTTAGGAGGAACCATATTTCTCCGTAACTATATTTAACAGATGCATAGAAATTTGAGAATCTTTTTGAACCTACCTTTTAGGTTTACGTACTATCATGGCATTTACTACATACTACATGCAATTTCAATATTGTCTGCCACCGTGCCATTATTAAATGAACAAAATTTTATTAGTATATCAGTTGAAACAGTTAAAAATTCGCACTACTAGTCTTATAATTCGCACTGCTAGTCTTATAATTCATACTACTAGTCTTATAATTCGCACTGCTAGTCTTATAATTCCCACTAATAGTCTTATAATTCGCACTAATAGTCTTATAATTCGCACTACTAGTCTTATAATTCGCACTTCTAGTCTTATAATTCGCACTACTAGTCTTATAATTCGCACTGCTAGTCTTATAATTTGCACTACTAGTCTTGCAAATTCTTAAATGTGGTTTACCATATTTACACCTTCACAATTGACTGAGATATTCAAATATACGTCCAGATTCTTATTTTATAAATAACAACGAAATCTCCGTCAATTCTGCAGGTACAAAAAAGGCAGACCACATTTTTAAAAGCTCATAAAACGTTTAGTCTTTATTTTTAAGTCGTCTCTTGATTCCCATGTTTATTGGGACACCCTGTACAAGAGAAACAACAAAAATGAGACATTACAGACTACATTACAGATTTTATTTAATTGTAAATTCTCTCTTTTAGCACAACCATTGATAAAGAAATTGAAATATCAATTTTCCTATGCAAAGCCCGGTTTTTAAGAAGTTCCGCTTCCTCGTCAATGTCTCATTCTTTGTGGATAATCCTGTATGTAAAATATTCTTGATTATACTTGTTATCCAAAATATGTTGATTGCTAAAGGAGCTTAGTTTTCACCAAACAAATCCCTATATTCTTGCAACCCGAAGTCGTACCCCTTTGTTATTTCGAGTTATGAACGCAGTTAGATCAAATAGTCTAAGTTTAAAATATCAAAGGTTTACAATATCAGGTTTCAAAGATATAGGGATTTTGGCAAAAACTTAGTTCCTTTGATTAAATATTGGAAACATTCTCAAAATTTTATTAAAATACAATACAATATTTCACAGATTCATAAAAACACAGTACCTCATGTTCTCATAACGATGATGATATGATGTAATCAGATCTGTCTGATTGGTTTCAACTTCACACACCACATACACACCCTCTCACACACATAACGATGATATGATGTAATCAGATCTCTCTGATTGGTTTCAACTTCACACAATATAAACACACACCACACACTAACAAAACACCCCCCCCCCACACCCCATCTCGACACCTCTCTACATCATTTTTTTAAAATTAATTTTTACCTGAGCACACATTAATTTTGACTTAAATCTCGTTGGCATCAGATTTATATATCTAATTCTAAATAGACTAATCTATATATCTGATTCTAAATAGACTAATCTATATATCTAATTCTAAATAGACTAATCTATATATCTAATTCTAAAAAGACTTATCTATATATCTAATTCTAAATAGACTAATCTATATATCTAATTCTAAATAGACTAATCTATATATCTAATTCTAAATGAGTTCTTGCCCCAAACTCTGATTTTAAATCCCTATATCTAAGTGAGTCTTGTAGACCCTTAATATTGCAAACTCTGAATTCGATAAGATCAAATAATCATATATAGTTTGAGATATCAAAGGTTTACACCATCAGGTTGCAAAGATATAATAGGACTTAAAAAATTGGATTTTGTTGCAAAATCTCAGTTTCTTTAAATTAGTCAGTATTAGTATTAGCTGATTTCATGCAATTAGACTAAAAATAAATGGTTTGACAATTTGTATTAGATTAGACTGTAGATCTAGTCAGTAAGCATCACTCATTCAAATTAGACTAAAAATATATCCAGTATGTAGTACCTGATTGAATTTAAACTATATACAAGGAATTGAGTTTTTGTCGTAAACTCTGATTTTCTTATCCCCATATCTTGGCATTTCAATGTCGGACACCTTAGATATGTCAAACTATGAATTATTTTAGATCAAATAATGATAGTTTGGAATATTATTGTTTAATATCATCAGGTTGCAAAAATATAGCGATTTGAAAATCAGAATTTGTGGCTAAAACTCAGTTCCTTTAGTTAGTTTGTAAAAGCTGATAGTAGCAGATTAAGTTAATTTTAGCCATAATTTAAAATTCTAAAATATTTCTACACTACAGCTACAGAAATATTTCTACACTACAGCTACAGAAATATTTCTACACTACAGCTACAGAAATATTTCTACACTACAGCTACAGAAATATTTCTGAGAAAAGCAATGATTTCTATTTTTTATAATGTTTAATGATATTTAATGCACAAAAATTGAAAATAAGGGCGTGGAGGTGCTTTAACCAGGCCTTCAAGAGAAACTAGGCATCAAGCAAATATACTTTTTTCACAAGATAATTGCGTAAAAGTATTTGTAAAAATATCTAATTAATTATATTAAGTATGTAGAAAGTAAATGACTGTAAAGCAGTATAATGTATGTTGGGGAAAGCTACCCTTTACTATTGGGGGGGGGCGGAATCCACGAAAAAGAAAGTATTCTAAAGAAAGGGGTGGATATTTTTGGTAAAAAAATGCCATTATATACATATGGATATATGACTTTGAGAGATAGGAAAAGAGGGGGCCGAGGGTAAGATAAATGATCAGAAAGTTAGCTGAATGCTGAGAAGAAGAAAAAAATAACAAATATTTATGAATGATTTATAATATGTTTTCTAGGTATGTGTCTTTCTCTTGATTCGTGTCTATAAAATGTGTCGAAAAGTGATCATCTTGATAAAATGTGGTAATTTTGAAAAATAAAATAAATAAAGTAAAAATCTCAGTTTGTCAGTTTGTTTGTGAACCCCTTGACCGTTTTGCCTCAAATTTGCATTATGGAACTTGGGAGAACCACGGGCTAAATGTATTACGGTCCAATGAGTCCTCAACCTAATTGTAAAAAATAATTTACTTTATAATTTTTTAATACATATAATTATTATTGTATTTATTATCAATGTTAGCTTGGGATACAAATCTTAAATTGATGAGAAATTTTAGTTTTCAGGCAGAGCTGGGTCTCCAAGCAAGTATTTTATAAAATCCAATATTTAGATTTAGAAACTTCAGAAAAAAAAATATTTCTCTGCAACAAAATTGCATCATCAGCTTGATTGAAGTTGAATAATTTATAAATTAATGGTTATGTTTTCAT